>NC_057814.1:142704440-142723187 GCF_018294505.1 Triticum aestivum
CAAAAGTCGATTCAGACGACTAAAGTGTGGCTTAATCGGAGCAGAGCAGCAGCACGAGCGAGGGGGAGAGCAGCAGCAGCAGCTGGGCGAGCGAGCGAGAGCCGGAGCAGCAGCAGCAGATCCGGCTGGTATGGACGCCGCCGCCGAAGGGGCCTCGCACTGGGGGAGAGCCGCCGGGGAGATGTCGCCCGCGGCGCCGGCTTCAAGGTAGCCGCTCCATGGGGGTGCGGGATGGAGCACCGTCGGCGCCGGGAGGTCGAGTTAAGGAGAAGGTGCGATGCGATGAGTGTACAACCTCTTTGGTGGTGCCGAGTAGGCCTCGGCTTCGTCCGAGGAGTCGGTGAGGATGCTGCGGTTCCGGTGGAGCAGGTTAAGGCGGCGCTGTGGGGATGGAGCAGCCGCGATGGACGAGGCGATCGTCGGAGTAGCTCCTTGGAGGTGGAGGACGGGGCGGCTGAACCGGCGGGACAGCGAGATGGATGACGGATCCTCATCTGGGGAGGTGGACGAGGGATGTCGAGCTGTTGCGGTGGACGACGTCGTCGGGGAAGAGGCTCTGGCTGGGCAGCGGTGACGTGGTGGACGGAGGAGGGTGGGGTTTCGCGGCTGGAGCGAAGAGGTTATGGCGGCCTGGGATTTCGAATGGCGAAAAGGGGGCGATGGGAGGGGGTGAAGCATGACTTAGGGACGTGCTTGTCCAAAATGTAGGGTGTGTTACAAAAGTTCCCCCCACCGATTTGAACTAGCGGCCCTTTCAGCTCAGGGTTAGAAGGGGGATTTCGCGTGTCGGGATTTGGCAGCAGGAGGGAGTTTTCGCGCGCGTTGTAATTTCGGGATAGCAAGGCGCGGGTTGTGAAGGCGCCAGTTTTGGCAGCACGATATCTGAATTTTCAGGATATAACAAGACGCGGGTTGAATTTTAGGGACAAGCCTAACATGTAGTAATATTGTACTTGTACGTACCAAATCAATTCGCACTTCCCTCAACCAAAAAGAAAACGAAAAAAATAAAACTATTCACACCACACAAAGAGAGAGTCTTGCCCCGTTTTACTATACAAATGATATTCAAAGCTACTCCCTCGTTCCATCTATATAGGGCCTAATGCGTTTTTCGATGCTAACTTTGACCAGATATTAGAGCAATGATATATGACATGCAACTTACACAAAGCACACCGTTAAATTCATTTGTGAAAGGTTCTTTCAATGATATAATTTTCACATTGTGCATGTCATGTACTATTAATCTTGTTAATAGTCAAAGGCGGTCTTAAAAATCTCATTACGCCCTATATAGATGGAAGGAGGGAGTATGAGTCCATGTTATGTCCGATTAAATTTTTTCGCTTGCTGTATAATGCATGTAACCTACTCATACCAACATTTTAGTGCATTCCAAATGTCTATACTACCGCTGCAATTCGAACTAAATTTGAATTCGTTTCTCTATTTCAATAAGAATCTACAATCATGATTGTTGCCAACTTCAACCATCATAGTTTCCTTGCTATCCGCCAGATAAAAATCGGACGGCCTATAATGCAGGATGGCAGGCACACCATCATCAACAACTCCGTTCTTTTATAAGAGTAGAGATAAAATATATTAAATGTAGTATAACATGTTCATAACCACACCATGTGTATCACCGTTATATATATTCACACATGCGTCGGTTTGAAACACTATGATAAATTCTTCAAATATCCGAATTCGCTTTTTATAATGAAGGATATATGATCTCTATTCGTCTTTTACACCCACACAACCCTCTTATCTTTGTAGCTAGCGCTAACTTTCTCTTGTGCATGCACACGCCCGCATCCCTCTCACCCTCCCTCAGCATTCTCTAGCTCCATCGCGCAAATTCGTCTTTTCACTTTAGGTCGCTCTCCCACGGTGTGTAGGCCCCCCAGCTCCTTCTTTACGGCACACATCGATCGATATGCCTCTCTAGCCAGGTGTGCCTAGCACAAAGACAAGCTTCCCCTCTTCTCTTGTCACCGTCCATGCCTCACTCCCACCACTCTTTTCATCGTTCTCGTACTCGCACACTCCTCCCCCTCGATATAGTATGCCTCTCGTACCACCTCCTACATGCATCCCTCTCTCTCTATCCTTCTCCTCGTGCCTCATTTGCTTCTAACACACACATGCATGTATACCGATCGATCTCTCAACATAT
This sequence comes from Triticum aestivum, assembly GCF_018294505.1. NCBI lineage: Eukaryota > Viridiplantae > Streptophyta > Magnoliopsida > Poales > Poaceae > Triticum > Triticum aestivum. The sequence continues at coordinate 142,706,629 of NC_057814.1, forward strand.
ACCTAGATCGACTTTAACTACCCCCCCCCATCGATCGACGTACCTCACAAGTTATGTCTCTCCTTTCTCTAACAACGGGCGATTGATCTTCCTATGTAGTTACGTCTGCTTACCACAGCCACATCGTCCCCCCTCATCATTCGTGCATGCCTCCTGACCCGTCTCTCACACGCACGTGCACAGACAACAAGCAGCCATCTCCTCTCTTATTGATATTGCGGGCGTGCCCTCCGTTTGTCTAGCAAGCCTATCCCACCATTTGTTAGGAGCAACTCCACTACCACCCCCTCCAACACTCTAGCTCTGTCTCTCTCCCAACCTTATTCCTCTCCTGCACATATGCATGGATGCCGATCGATCTCTCTTAATACATTAATTGAGTTTCTGGACTTTTAATGTGCATAATCTAAATATGAATTGCATGCACATGCTCCGGTGCACCAAAGTGTGTTGAAAAATCACATGTGTGTCCTTGATTGAATTTCTAGGTCCCGTGGAAGAAATGAGAATGAAATTCAAACATCTGGGCGTCATGACTCGGCCGAGAATATCGAGAAACTTTGATTTTAAATTCATGTAAATCCAAAACTCGCCTGGAAATCATGAAACTTGGCATGGTGTCATGTCATGGCACTAACATGTTGTGGTAAAAAATTGGGCCGATTTGGAAGCTCGTGGTTCTAAGAGGAACGTGCCACCTTTGAGTGTGAAACGATATAAGCTGCCCCCCCCCTTGAGTTTCTTAACAAAGGCAACATAGAACTACATTAGTGCCCTGTTAAATTTTGGAATTATTCCGGGTTCGTTTGTCGTTTTTTATACATTAATTGACTTTCTGGTCATTTAATGTGCATAAGTCAAATTTGAACTACAAGCACATGCTCTCGTGCACCAAAGTTGGTTGAAAATCACATTTGTGTCCTCGAGTGAATTTCTAGGTCCCATGCAAGAAATGAGAATAAAATTAAAACATTTGGGCATCATGGCTCGGCCGAGAACATTGAGAAACTTGGTTTTAAAATTCTTGTAAATCCAAAACACGTCTGAAAATCATGAAACTTGGCATGGATGTCATGTCATGGTACTACCATGTTGTGGTAAAAAAATTGGCCGAATAGGAACAGATTTTGGTATAAGCTTCTTGCAAACCGAAGCTTCTCTCAAGAAGGCTCGTGGTTCTGAGAGGGAACGTGCCACCTTTGAGTGCGAAACGATATACGTTGTCCCCCTTGAGTTTATTTACAAAGGCAACATAGAACTACATGAGTGCCCTGTTAAATTTTGGAATTATTCCGGCTTCGTTTGGCCTTATTCACACATTAATTGAGTTTTTGGTCATTTAATGTGCATAATTCAAATTTGAAGTACAAGCACATGCTCCCGTGCACCAAAGTTGGTTGAAAAATCACATTTGTGTCCTCGGGTGAATTTCTACTCCCTCCTTCCATCTATATAGGTCCTAATGCGTTTTTCGAGGCTAACTTTGACCAAACGTTAGAGCAATAATATATGACATGCAACTTACACAAAGCATACCTTCAAATTTGTATGTCAAAGGAGCTTCCAATAATATAATTTTCATAGTATACATCTCATGTGCTATTAATCTTGTCAATAGTCAAAGGCTGTCTTGAAAAACACATTAGGCCCTATATAGATGGAAGGAGGGAGTAGGTCCCATGCAAAAAATGAGAATAAAATTCAAACATCTGGGCATCGTGGCTCGGTCGAGAACATTGAGAAACTTGGTTTTAAAATCATGAAACTTGGCATGGTGTCATGTCATGGTAGTACCATGCCGTGGTAAAAAAATTGGCCGAATAGGAACAAATTTTGGTATAAGCTTCTTGCAAATCGGAGCTTCTCTCAAGAAGGCTCGTGGTTCTGGGAGGGAACGTGTCACCTTTGTGTGCATAATTCAAATTTGAAATACAAGCACATGTTCCAGTGCACCAAAGTTGGTTGAAAAATCACATGTGTGTCCTCGGGTAAATTTCTAGGTTCCATGCAAGAAATGGGAATGAAATTCAAAATTCTAGGCGTCGTTGCTGGGTTGGAAACATTGAGAAACATAGTTTTTTAATTCCTGTAAATCCAAAACACGCATAAAAATAATGAAACTTGGCTTGGTGCCATGACATGGCACCAACATGCTGTGGTAAATTTGCAGTCCGATTTGGGAAGGCGCACACATTAACAATCAACAAAGTCATTTTGGAACAAGTGTTGTCACGTTACAATCGGAAACACAAGTATTATTGAAACCGTGGGCGTTCTACTTACTAGTACCATTTACGTGCCGCCACGTGTCCCCATTTTTTATTAGCTAGGAGGCACCGTGCAGGGTAGCTATTTGAGGATGAGAGGCGTGCGATCAGACCCCTGCGCGTGCTTATCGGGAGGAGAGCCCTTTGACCTCCATCTGCCGTCCACCTCTCTCCCAAGGTCTCCATTAATGGTGCCCGAGCCTCTGTTTAATGGCGTGGCTATGTCTCACTCGACTGAGATTCAAGAGAGAAAAAAGAAAATCTGAAAGCACGGATCTTGATGTAAGATCCGACGGACCTATATAGCATGTACTGCGACTTATAGCAAGACTGATGAATATATAAGGACGCGGCAGTCCGCGCAGGCCTGGTGCCCTCCCTTGCACTGCAGAAATCAATCGAACAGCACATCAATCAAGAAACCTGCACCTTGCTCAATCAGCCGAACGGATGAGGTGTATTCGAACCTCATACACTGGAGGCGTCAAGGGGCGGAGGCACAAGGGGCAGTGGAGCACGGTGAGGTCCATCGAGACCTTAGAGAGCTCCATCGTCGGGTCCTGTTTGGTCTGCATGATCTCGCCCTCCTCGTGCACAACCATCTCTCGACTTGGGCAGGGGTATTACAAATCTTTACTGTCACATATTTTATACTACTTCAAGGTGCATTAAATCAACACATGCAAGTATCAAAAGAAGAGTCACGGCATGCATGCATGCGTTGTAATTAATGCATCGGTAAACGCAAATTATTGAAATATATCGATTGCAGTGCTTTGATGTGTCGCGTCAACTCGTACATCAACGAGAAGTTTGATTATCCTCTCCCTCGCGGACTTAACTGCACCTGCCTTTGGCTGTATAACAGGTTGGCCACACACCTGTCGGGCCCACCTGTCATACACGCAAAGGCAGGAGCGGCCCTCCCTCGCCCATGAGCGTGGTGGCTGGCAAGACTAGGAGAAGCTTTCGCTACACGCTCTCCCTCCCACACACGGTGGACATGCAGCAATTCAATCGGTGTCAAATGGCCAAAAGCGTACTGTAGTACTCCTCCAGTGCAGTAGTACTCCATCATTGTTCGACTTCCCGAAGAGGCGAAGAGCCAAGCGCAGCCCGGACGCTTGTGTGGCTGTTTCATGTGTAGAGTAGCCTAGGATAGCGTGTACCGTGCCTATAAGCTTAAAATCGTTGGGGTCGGCTCCATGCTATGTGGCCGTCTCGAAGTTTTTTAAAAAAAATTAAAATAGTCTTCTGGCCCTACCTGACACCCTGGTGATTGTAGTTTGCACGCTCATCTGGTCAAGACAGGAATATATATTTTAATTTGGTTTTATTTTTGAAAAGGGGGGACTCCCCGGCCTCTGCATCAGAACGATGCATGCGGCCACATATATTTTAATTTGTGGTGGGTAAATGTTAGAGGTTGCAGCAAATATATTGTACACTGCGGGTCTTTCAGCCAAGTTTAGAGGCAAGCATGTGGGGCCAGTGCTATGATGTGTCGCGCCAACTCATACAACGAGGAGAAGCTTGATTTTACTACATGCCTTCTCCCTCACCCATGCGTGCGGTTGCTCGCAAACGAGGACAGGCTTTTGCTTAGTAGTACTTCTACAACAAGCTATCAGTCCCGCTCGCGGTGGACGGACATGCAGCAGTGGATTCGACACTGTAGAAGCAGTAGTAGTAACATCATTGTTCGTCTTCTCGAAGAGGCGAAGAGCCAAGCGCAAACCGAACGTTGCAGTTGCGAACATTGGAGCACGCATATAGCTAGGCTCTTGCATGAGACAAAATTGCTATGTGAGCCCACTATTGTACTAGTACGTACAACTACTTGCTAGTATAGCCCTGTAAACCAGAAAGGAGTATTTGCCCTTCTAGAGATTTCAACAAGTGACTAGACTACACCGAGACGGAGTACATATGGAGCAAAATGAGTGAATCTGCACCGTAAATAAATACGTACTAGTTCTATCGTTTTCCTCTCCGAGGTGCACAATATTGAGTATACTGACTAGTCTCTTTTTGACACACATTTACGTTTTTTTACACAGTACAGATGCAAGTGCTCATATACACGCGCATACACTCACCCCTATGAACGCACACACGCACGGCACTATCATCTTGAAATTTACGAAGTCACCATAGGCACCTCGTCGTCGACGGGTCCATAGGTGCTTGAATGCCAAGGAGGGAGAGGGTAGCGGTTCCGGAGACATTGAACGATCAATGATGCATCCTCAATTACATGCAGAGAGAATTAATTGGAGAAGCAGAATAGAGCCAGCACGATGTGAATGCAACAGAGTTTGGACTCTCATATAATAAAGGCGCCCCACCACTCCAATCCATCTACTCCCAAGTCTCTGCGCAACACTGCTCACTCTAATCCAAGACCAAGTGACCAGAAGCCACAAGCACCTATGGAGGCGATGGACGCGAGCGGCAGTCGGCTGTGCCAAATCATCCAAGGCACCGGCCTGCAGCCCCGCACCGCATAGCATTTCTAGACGGTGCTGGCGACCGCAGGCATCGTAGCCCTCGCCGACGCCGGCTTCGCCTCTCGCATGGATGACATGATGGTCAACTCCATCCGCAAGTTCACCGCCGTCAAGAAGCGCGCGGACGACCTTGCCGTACTGCTCCAGCCCGCGCGCCCAGGCTCCTCATTGCCTGCCACCCTCATCGGCCTCCACAGTGATGAACTCTTTCAAGCCCTGGTGGCCCTGCAGGTGCCGGAGGTCGCAACGAAGAATGTGCACCTCGAGGCCGCGCTCGCCGCGCAGCGCCTCGGCATGCAAGAAACCGTCGACCTGCACATCCACGTCTACACCTCGACGGTGTAGAGTGCCCTAAGGTTGAGCACACGGATGATCTACGTATGTTCAAATACGATCAACCGTGCAACAGCAGTTCCAAATCAAGAGGGAAAGGTGAAGAGTCGGTGGACGGTTGCCAGTTTGCCACGGTACACGAAGAGGCGCCCCGGCCTACACGTCCTTTCGGAAATTGTACAAAAGGACTCGTCGTCTTCTTACTGCACCTGCCTTTGGGTGTATGACACGTGGGTCCAACGGGTGGCTGGCCAACCTGTCATACAACCAAAGGCAGGTGCAGTAGAGGGGCGAGGAGTAGATGGCCAACACGCACGTGAATTCAACACAGTCTGCACTTCTCATATAAAGGCTCCCGCCAGTCCAATCTATGAAATCCTACGCACCTACGCACCTAAGGGCAAGAGTGATCACTCCAATCGCAAGATCAGTTGACTAGAAGCTAGACCCATGGAGGCGATGAGCGCGAGCATCAGCCTGCTGTGCCAGATGGTCCACGACGCCGGCCTGCATCCTGGTGCCGAGGAATGTCTCCAGGTAGTGTTTGAGGCCGCCAGGGCGAGGAGCCACTTGTACGACAGCTTCGTCTCCTTGTTCGACGAGGTCCTTGTCGGCTTCCTCGACAAGTTCACCGTCGTCAAGAAGCTCGCGGACGACCTTGACGTACGCCTCCAGCCCACGCTCCCAGGCTCTGCGATGCCCGCCACCCTCAACAGCCTCTATGGTGACAACCTCTTCGACACACTGGTGGCCCTGCAACTGCCCGCCGTCGCGCCGGAGAATGTCCGCCTCGAGGTCGCGCTCGCCACACAGCGCCTGGCGCAGCAAGACACCATCGACATAATCACCCACGTCTACACGCAAATCATCCACAAGGACTACTACATGCAAGAGGAGGACGATAGGACGCTGGCCTTCTTGGACCGCAGGGCAACCTTGGATGGCATTCTTTAGAAGCACATTGAGCTTGCCGCCAACGCCGCTGCTCCTCACACGTCGGTTGGAGACCCGGTACACTAGGGCGTGAGGATGTCGTTGATGGATCCGTATGTATCTTTATCTTTCCGTCAAATCCATGTAGTAGTATATGGTACTACTAGTAATTATCTTACCTTTCACATCAACTTCATAAATTTCCTACGTATTCCATGCATGAACCGTGCCAGAACCAAACTTCTCATTACTCTAGGGAAAATCGTTATTTCTATCTATTGGTCGCCCCATGGAGCAGAACCAAATTTTACAAGTTACAAGTTCAAAAGGAAAAGCCTGCCGTGTTCGCGTCGCACCCCCACACGGTTTGTCCGACACGCCGCTCAAGGGGGAATGCGTGCTGTGTTGCATTTTCACTTACAAGTGGGACCGCAGTTGAGCAAACCGACTATCGGCAAACCCCCACCCCGCCCACCGCGCGATGGCTGAGAAAACAGGAGGGAGAAGAGATGGCTGTAGCTAGCACGGACTCCAAGAAAATTGGTGTCGGATGGGACTCGTGTGGGTGGCGTGTGCCGTACTGCTAGACATGAATGCTAGTTATGGCCCATGCCACCCCACTATATCGAGGTGCTGGTTACTCCACTATATCGAGTACGTAGAACAAATTTCCTGTAGTCCGTGCTCGGCCCTCCTCTATCTCTCTTCTCAGCCAGCCAGCAGACGCGCGGAGCCCATCGTATGTTTGCTCATATGCGGTCCCACATGTTAGTGAAAACACAAGAGGACCCACTGAACCTGCACATCTTTCACCTCGACGTGTTGGTGATGAAAAACAAATCCAATAAAGATCTTCGGTGGCCGCTTTTGGAGTTACTCAAGAGTAGTAAGATTCTATTTACAGTTTAACCCAAGATGCACATCACGTGGCTTCACCTACCACTCTATTTTCTTGCATGACACGACCTGGATGCTGGATGACCCACGTGTCGGCAAAAGGAGGAAGAACTCGACCAAATCTTCGGTTGTGATCTCGGATTAGACTAGTTATGCTAACTTAAAATTTTATTGTGTAGAATGGATGCAAGTTTTGGTATTGGGAAGAAGAGTACAATGATATATTGATAGAGCACAATTTAGTAGATGTTCTAGCACTTTTAGCTAGCATAGAGGCTAGAGATGAGACTAGTGCACTTGTTGATAGAATAGAGGCTAGACACGTCTACTTCTTTACACTCGAAGAAGAAAGAAGCACGCAAGATCAAGCCTCCACAGATCAACAATGAATGCATCGAGAAGGCACTAATCCAACTTACAGGAGCAGTTATGGAAGTTGGATATCTTCTAAAATGTATTCTTGTGGTTCTTGTTTTCTTTGGTCTTGCTTTTCTAGTCAAAATTTTGGTGATGTATTTCCATGTACCAAAAAATCAATGATGAAAAAAAGATATGTGAATAGTGCACGTACTCAATGACAGAGCACGGGATGGTAGCCATGGACATGGTCGGCCCCTTTTTGAAGAGAGTACTAATAAATAAATTTCATGTGTCTCGTCAACTCGCAGAACGACGAGAAGCTTGCTTACTACGCCTTCTCCCTTGCCAACGCGTGCGTGGTGGCTCGCAACACGAGGAGAAACTTTTGCTTACAAGTGGTGGACGTGCATCAGTTCATTTGGTGTCAGATTGCCAGAAGTACTACTGTAGTACCATCATTATTGTTCGACTTCCGGAAGAGGAGAAGAGCCAAGCGCAAGGCCACCTACTAACCTAGTACAGTACTACTATAGCCAAAGCTGGTCCACCTTTTTAGAGCATGGTTAATAAATATAGGCAGCTCTTGCAGCGGCACATCATTTAGAGCAAGTACTCTCTTCGTAGGAACAAAGGAAGTGAAACAAAAGTTGGAGTGGATGCTAGATTGCCAATTAAAAGATGATTACATAGGAAAAAATCCTATAGCATTCTATCCTATGAATCAAACGACCAATGTAGGAAAATTATGAGGGGGGTCTCTCCAACAGTGTTCCTGGGCTCGCACCTAACATCACGGTGGTCGAACTTGGAATCATTCATCTGGTACACGTGGCATCTCAGATTTGGACACAAGGTGACGCGACCTCTCACTTCCTCCACCATTTGAAGCGGCGCGCCGGTGGAGGGCTAGCATACTCCAATATTAGGTTGGCTCTATGTGATGTGGCAACTTCATATACTAACCGGATGCTGGCTATACTACTACGGTACTCACACTCCAAGAAGTGACTCGAAAACCATTCATAAATTGAGTCTATGACATGCATTCGCAACTGAAATGTACCATTCATTAAATACAACAAGTCATCAACACACAGCGACAACGAGGATACATGTTGGATTATAGATTATTTCCAACAAAACATTCTAGCAAATACTAAAGTTTTCATCACACAACAAATAACAAGCAATGAAATGAACTTCAACTCAACCAATCCTCGGTGTTGGAAACGCTTGCTTTGAACCATAGGTGCTCTGGGAAGGGCCAGCTATTGTCAATATCAAGAGCAACGCAGGACTGATCATCCAGGCTGAAGCGGCATATATCAGGACCAGGGTAGGGAACCACCGAAATGTCCGAGGTATAGATACAGTTGCTTCTCATAAATGGTAGTAACGTTGTGTCAACAGCAGCTGGATCGCCTTTAACCATCATTGGATAGTTTGGTCCAAGGAAGAGCGAGTTTGCTCCAAGACTATCAATATTGTACCAGGGAGAAGGTGTTGGCGCTAGCACACTATTATCCATCCCGAATACCCTGCAACGGGTGTTGGAATAGGTCCGGAGAGGGCGACCATGGGAGACAACACGTGCTCCCTCAGTAGTAACAATCTCAGTGCATTGTATACAGACAAGAAGAGGTGATCCATCGGAATTAGTTGCCAGGCGCCACTGAGTATATAAGTTCTGCTCGTCCTCATGCTCGTGATCATCACCATCGTCATCTCCCCCTTGGTTATAAAATTTTTCAAGTATAGGTGGTGGAATGTTCACAGGACCTTGGAAACACAAGAAGAAGGTTAATTAGTAAAGGGAAACTTGCTAACCCGCATGCATGTGGATAAAACAATTATAATTATGGTGGAAGGCAAACGTACCGAAACTACAAGGATCCCATGCAAAAACAGTGCCACGAGTGGTGGCAGCAAACACAAGATCCTCGTATTCAATTGCATCACAGTACACATCCGTGTATAGAAACTGATTCTTGAGCAATATCCATCCAGTCGAACCACGAAGGACGGCAACAAGCTTGTCGAAGATAGCAACAACTTGATAGTTCTTGTAATTCCAAGAGAGGTTGGGAACTCGACAAATTGCTATGTTCAGTAGACGACAGTCACCATGATCGTATTTGAACGTACGTAGATCATCTGTGTGCTCAACCTCAGGGCACTTGGAGATTTTTGGAAGTGGAATCCGCTGACGAGTGTACACATTCACAAGTTCCCACTCGCAATTGTACCCAATATAAACAACCCAATCTCCATTTGTGCCAGCCCAGGACTTACCCTTAAGCGATGGCATCTTGACATCACACGTATCATTATCAATCGGCATCAACTTGCACAAGGCGAGGCCTCCGTCGTCCGCGCCCATGCGAACAGGCTTATAGCAAAGAAGATAAGGGAGATCAAACCGCTCCTAGACCCTTGGGTTCCTTGTAATGATGTTATTAGTTGAGTCGAGAATGGGCTTGAACGAACCTGCCATGCTAGTCGAGGTGATGACGTCGCACCGATCAATGAGTTCCCCCACCACGTCATCTTTCAGATCGGGGCAAGAATAACGGGGTCGTTTCCGGCTTGTTCCCTCCATGGAGAAGACGATCGAACAATGGCAGAAGGAAGGGTGAAGGCAAATGGAGGAGGGAGGAAGAGCGTGCGACAGCAGTTCCAAATTGAGAGGGAAAGGCGAAGAGTCGGTGGATGGTTGCCAGTTTGCCACGGTACACGAAGAGGCGCCCCGGCCTACACGTCCTTTCGGAAATTGTACAAAAGGACTCGCCGTCGTCTCACTGACAAGTTGGAACGGGACCACATGTCAACGAAATATCGTGTGTAATTTCTCGTGCAAAATGCGATCTGGCCGCGTTGACCCGAGGTGCCGCATTATTTCTCGACTTTATTTTTTTAATGGCGTGCCGTTCAGTTTTGAAGCATGACTAACTGGTACTGTTTGCAGAGAAAATATAAACTACTCTACCACTACTCCACCTCTAGTACTAGTAGTATAAAAAATATATATAGGCTGGAGCTTCAGAGCTTTCTTGCTAAGGGCTGCCCACTTGCTTCTCACACTATCACCCTCTCTCCAGATCTAAAAAAGACGGCCTCTCTCTCCCTCCTCACTGGTGGTCACAGATCTGCCGGGGAAGAAAAGGACGTGCAGTGTTGACGCACTCGTCGTCGACGAGCGAGGTCAGGCACTGACGACAAGGCCGTCCTCTCAGACCTAGCGCCCGCCGACCCTCAGGTATGCTACCTCTTTTCGAACCATACCCTTGTTCTATTGCCCCATCTGCCATGTCGCTGCATGTGGATCTTTTTCCACTCCACCATCTTCCCAATTTGCTATCCTCTGCTCTGCTGGTCACGCAGACGAAAACCTTAATTTCACTATTAAAGGAAACCCTACTTCATGCAGACTAATCCATGTCTGGGTTGAATAAGGAAAGGAAGGGAGACTGTACTATCCAAGAGAGTAGGCATCGAACCCGCATCTAGGTTGAGAAGGGGAAAATCAGTAGCTAAGGAACGAGTCTCGTGTCTCTTGGTTGAAGAAGGGTAGAAAGGCATGACAACGCAATAGAGAATGACCAGGTCGATCGGTTTGTTGTCCTCACATAGGAAAAAGGTGGCTAAACATAACAAAAATGGGACGTAATCCACATATGCTGCCTGGATATTTGTTGCTCTAGGCAACCATACCTCCCTCACCACTCTATGCGTCCGTGGAGGTACATCGTACTGGTGCGCCCACTGTCCAAATGGGCCTCGCATGCTCTTAGTCTAACTTTTTTGCTGTTAGTACAACGCCAGCAGTCAAGTCAAGCAATGCTACTGCTAAAGTGATGCCACATTTAACTAATGCCGCACTCAGTCTAATGCCACCGATAAATTTAAGCAATGCCATTTAATGTCACTGGATTATTTCAAGGTTAGCTGTTGATTGTGGATGTATTAAAGATTTTTCAACTAAGGCATTCTAATGATGTTGCACAGCCAGTATACCAACGATGAAACTTGTTACTACCTTCAGATTTTTGCACTGTTAATGCTTATAGATTACATACCTCACTTTCATGAGATAAGTTAATTTTTTTGTACAGTGTCACCAAAATGCCAAGGCGCTGATGTCATTTTATTTTTGTTAAACTGCACAAAAAATTATGAAGACAAGAGGAAAGGTTAAGAGTGGGCACCTCCTCCTCCGGCTGTTCTCTTGATTCGTTTGATCAAGTTTTTATGTTTGATCGATTATCAAGATTGGGATAGAAATTTTCTGGCCAACACTAGGTGCTTCATTGCTTTGGTCTGATTATACAATGGGCATCATTTTGCCTAAGTTAAAGTTTGTATTCCGAAAATAGTCTCGCCGTGTGATCAAGAGAAGACCAAATCATATTGTAGTGGATGTTCCTCCATCATGTGTGGTTCATTCCCATGGTTCCAGCTGTTGGTGAAACCACTTACGTTTGCAAGAGGAATTGTAGACTTGACAAACAAATTTGTCATTCAGTCTGTACTGAATGTTGGCCAAGAGAAGCATCCATATTAGTAGGAAGAACATATGTTTTTTCTAGATATTTGCTTTTGGAGCTACATATTTGTATATGATTTGTGAATCATTGAAATGCATTAACATGTTGATCTTATGTATGGGAATCGTACTAGTTGGTTTTAGTTGTGGCTGATCTTTGCTTTTGGAGCTACATATTTGTATATGATCTGTGAATCATTGAGATGCATTAACAGTTCCTTATATATGTTCGCTCAGTGTTTACAAGTTACCGATCGATCACTAGCTAGCCTACTAATGCGCTCCTGGCTGTTTTAGTTGCGACGCAAGATCCGAAGTGGCAGTTTTTTGAATAGAAATGCCTACCTCTGAAGAAACTGACAAGCTGCTCTAAAGAAAATGCCATGCAAATATGAAGAAACTGCTAGCAAAAACATTCGCAAATGCCCTTATCTCCCAGCTAAAGTTCATCAATTAATGCCCTCGGCTGCAACTCGTTGCATGCTGCTCCGCGTACTGGCTGCGAGTGATTTTGAGTGCCTACATGCAGCCGGCCGTAATTAAGGCATCTAACTGATGCGAAAAAAGATGCGCATTAATTGTTGCGGGCCTTTTAAATCCGTCGAATCATTATTGACAAGGAGGGAGATGATTCGAGTGCACTCGTTTGACCGTAAGGCTGGCGTGCGACCCAACATGGACGGGACGGGACGGCACAGTCAGAATTTCAGTTTCTCTAGTTTTCCATGGCAAGCTGGCGCGCTAAGTCATGTCTACTTCATTATGCATTGAATTCCGATGACCATCGCACTACCTTCCGCTTATAAGTACTGTTTCTCGGCCTTCTATGGTGGCACCGTGACCCAACTCGCCCTATCCTCATAAGCCCCCACCGGCCCGACGTTGCTCGCCACTTATCCTCGCTCTCGCCACATCCGCCATGCCCCCGCCCGTCTGCGATAGGCGTGGCCGGAGGCGGTCACCGCCGGAACTAGTGTTCGGTTTTCACCGGAAGGCAGACGGAGGGAGGAGGCATTCTATCGGTCTTTAGATGGCAATGCGGAGATCGAGGACTTGTTGGAGCGCGACCGCCTGGCGGAGGAGCAGGAGTTGTTGGAGCGCGACCGCTTGGCGGATGAGCAGCGTATCGCCGATTTGCGCCGCCAGCGGGACATGGAGCAGCAGCGCACCGACGCTCTGAGTCGCGAGCAGAGCGCCCGCACGTGGGCCGACTACATGGAGGCTGGCGCCCGGCAAATAGCCCTGGAGGCTGTCGGGCACGCACGCGTTCGCGACGCCGATTTTTACTACCAGCTCGTCAAGTGGGTTTCCCGCTTAGAAGCCGAAGCTTCGGTGGACCACGTCGGCATGGAAAGGGCCAACGCGCGGGAGCAACGCGCCCTATCGCACCTCTGGCAAGTCCGAGGCGAGGCGGAGGACGCCGGTGCCGGCGTTTAGCGTGTACCGCAGATGGCGGCTGCGGCCGGCATCGTCTAGTTAGCTAAGAGTAAGTTAGTACTTGTACGCTACTAGAGTATTAGTGGAAGTAGATAGTTAACTTGGCTATGATGGTTGTCAACGTGGAAGTTCAGTACTCTATATGTGGATCAGACCTGTTACTTTGCTCTGAATGTTGAACTTTCCATTTGAACATATGAAATGGGCTGTTATTTTTTTAAATGGGTTGTATTTGTCCTCCACGGGTTTAGAGGTTGACTTGTGGGCCTACCAAGTTGACGCGTACACAACCAGGAGATGATTGTACATGGAGAGGATGATAGCAGGGACCCGCCAAGGTCATGGCAGTACGCAAGCAAAGTGCCTCCTTATTTCAATCCAATAAAAAATGGCTCCTTGTAATGGATTTCTGACATCTGGGTCCCATGCCATTGTCAACGTAGTCAATAAATGAGAGAGTTGCACAACGAGCGGCTGACATCAGGGACCCAGCAGCTCGCCCAGTTATTTTTGTTTTGGGTTAATTTGATAAAGGCCACTCCAAATCTGGTGTTTCTAAGAATGCCATTGCAATTTCCAAACTTTAAAAATGCCATTTCATGCCATCCCCAGTGGCATTTTTCGAAGTCTGGAGTGGCGTTTTTCAAAGTTTGCAAATTGCAGTGGCGTTTTCCAAAGTTTGCAAAAATTGCAGTGGCATTTTCAAAGTTTGGAAATTGAAGTGGCATTTTTATGAATCGCCATACTTGTTGTGGCATTTATCTAATTTGTTTTTGAGACGGAAGCAGGGTGTCAACTGGGCTGTGTGGGGCACTCTGGCATGTCTAGACAGCCTTCTCTTTTATGTTTACCACAAACCAGCCCAGTAGTTTTTTTTTCTTTCTGAAAATGGCTAGCCCAGTTTTTTTGTGATTTGCCAAGTAAGTCACTTTGTTAGGCCTATTGGGCTGCAAATCTTTCAATACGAGGAGAGCTTCATTCGGCTGGACGAGAAAATGGCCTATCAGTAATGAGAAATGGGCTGTACATTTTTAAAACACATCAAACCGGCAATTACTTTCAAATTTCTTTTTTTCATTTCAAGATTTTAAATTGCATTAATTTTTATGCATGGACAATTTGTTGGATTTTATATTGATATACATTTATCTTTAAAATCAGTTTGAATGTGACTCGAAATTTCGGGATTAAAAACAGTTCGGACCGCACCGAAATATGCAACATTTCGTATAATTTTTTAACCGTGGCCACAATATGGGTTGTAATGCTAACAAAAAGAATATGGGCTCCAAAAGAAACCTTCAGAATTAGCAAATGGGCTGTAAATTATTAGAAATAATGGCACATGGGCTGTATGCTGTTTTCCACAGATTTGAGGCTTTCCTAAAAAAAGGTTGACGCACAAGCAGTGACTGTTGGATGGCCATCCAACGGCCGTCGTGCTTATTCAATCTCTGCTCTTCCTGCTCCAGCCGCTCAAACAAGCGCCGGCGGGACTACCTGTTCCCTCCTCCCCGCGGCCGGCTCTGCTGCCGCGCAGGCCTCACTGCCCCACCGTACTCCCATCGCTGGCCTAGCCATCCCTCTACTCACCCACACCTACTGTTATTCTCCGGCGACAGCAGACGAACCAGTAAACCCTCGTACAGTCATACTCCCCTTCGCGTGGGAAACAACTGCCGAGTCTTCCCTACCTCTGTGTCGTTCCCTTCCTAAGCCTCGCCATCGTCCACTGCCCTGGTGCTCTCGGCGCGGCCTAGTCAACGTGGTCAACGACCGACATGCATCTGAAGTGGACTGTACGTGGAGAGGCCGACAGCTGGGTCCATAGCCGCACGCAACGAAATGCCTCCTTATTACGCGCAAAAAAATGATTCCTCCACCTGACATCAGGGACCCACCGAAAGGGCCTCTGTATTTCGCGAAAAAAACGTTACCGCCGCTGACAGCTCGGACCTACCAGCTATATCTTCGCACGCAAGGAAGTGCCTCCTTATTACGCACAAAACAAATGAATACTCCCCCTGTTAGCTGGGACCCAGTATAGTGGCAGGCTGACTTGTGGGCCTACTAAGTTGACGGGGACGGAGGGCTTTGTCAACTTAGTTAATATGCACGATTCTAGCTCCAGTGACCGTACGATGTCCATCCAACGGCCGTAGTGCTTCTTCAACCTCTGGTCTTCTTGCTCCAGCCGCCCAAAGCAGCGCCGGTCGTGCCGCATGCTCCTGCCTCTCGTGGCCGGCTGTGCTGCCGCGGAGGCCTCACCGCCCCCTACTATTCCCACCGCTGGCCAGGCCCTGCGGCAACGGCAGCCTCACAACGCAGCCAACCCAGTGAACCCTCGTACTCCTCTCCGTGCGGGCTTCCACTATCGCGTCTTCCTTGGCTCCCCGTCGTCCCCTTCCTAGGCCTCGCCGTCGTCCACCGCCCTGGTGCTCTCGGCGCGCGGCGTGGTCAACGTGGTCAAGGAACAACATCCATCGGACGTGGACTGTACATGAAGAGGCTGATAGCTGTGTCCACGGCCGCAGCAAGGAAGTGCCTCCTTATTACGCGGAAAATAATGATTCCTCCACCTGACAGTTGGGACCCACCGGACGGGCCACTGCATTTCACGAAAAAAACGTTTCCCCCTGACTGCTGGGACCCACCAGCTACATCTTCGCACGCAAGGAAGTGCGTCCGGGAAAAAACAAAATGATTCGCCCCCCTGACTGCTGGGACCCACCAGCTACATCTTTGCAGGCAAGGAAGTGCCTGACAGTCGGGACCCACCTGGTCGAAGCGTACGTAGAGTTGTCATTCTGGTCACGAACGTGTACGTACATATATACTGGTGGATGTAGAGGCGTGCACGTGTCGTAGTAGAGGCGCGCACGTAGCATGTACACGTACGTATAGCGGCCAGTGTGCAAGTAAGAAAATACGGCCACGTACGTACATACAGGCAGGGTCTCGAACGCCTACTCGCGCATACGTACGGCCAGGGCTCGTGTACATGGCTGGGTCGGAACGGAGAAACAGCGTCGTCGTCGTGTTCATGGGGAGCCAACCGGCTGGATCGGAACGGAATGTGTCGTCGTGTTCATCGGGAGGGCTTGGACGGAACAGCCGATGGAAACGAGGCCTGGCGTACCGCAGAACGGAGGAAACGGCCTTGTGTTCGACCGGCCACGTTTGAAACGGGATCCTGTTCATCGGGAGGGGTCTGGCGTACCGCAAAACGGAGGAAACGGACCTCCTACGGTCGAAACGGGGGTCCTGTTGATCGGGAGG
>NC_057814.1:142723467-142725580 GCF_018294505.1 Triticum aestivum
AACGGACTTGTGTTGGAGCGCTACGGTCGAAACGGGGGTCCTGTTCATCGGGAGGGGTGTGGCGTACCGCAAAACAGGACTCCACGGGATACTGTTCATCTCCACCGTCGACCCCCTCCAGTCTCCATGGGCTACTGTTCATCCACCATCGATCTCCTCCAGCCTCCACCTGCGACTGTTCATCCACGGGCTCCTGTTCATCCAGCCTCCACCACGCGCTACTCCACCGGCTACTGTTCAACCAGCCCTCTCCACGGGCTCGTGTTCAACCACCCCTCCACGGGCTACTGTTCATCTAGCCCTCCACCGTCTACTGTTCATTCTGCCCTCCACAGGGTGGTCTTGTTCATCCTGCCCTCCACGGGGTCCTGTTCATCCAGCCCCAACCGGCTCGATCGATCGGGGTCCTGTTCATCCAAAGGCAACACCACGGGGTCCTGTTCATCCACCCCCACCGGGAACTGTTCATCCAAACCCCCCCAGCAACGCTCACTGTTCATCCAGAGGCAGCATCGATCGGCTTCAGTTAGCAGCAGTAGCGAAGGAATCGCTCGATCGGGTTCAGTTAACAGTCATCGATCGATCGCTCGGGTTCAGTAACGCGTAGCCTGCAGTGCAATCGCTCGGGTTCAGTTAGAGCCCAACGCCTCGCTCGGGTTCAGTTAGAGCCAACGCCTCGCACACACGCGCGTACGTGTACGAGAGAAACGCGCATCGCTCGGCCCCCGACCTCCCACCGTAACCGGGAACTCCCCGAAATTTTCCTCGCCCTCGCTTCTACCACGGTTTTTTCCGTCATGGACGGCCCAAAAAATGTCATGTAGCTGCGTCTCCAGCCCGCCCAGGACGAAAAGCCCATTTTCTGTCATGATTTTTTGTCATAGAAGTAGGAGCCCACCACATCTATGATGATACCGGGTTTTCTCACAATTATCGTCATAGAAGTGTCATATGTATGACAGAAAAAAATTCGTTCGGCCCAAAATGTCACGGATGTGTCTTTTTTTTGTAGTGATGTGCTTCACTTATATCATTTGAAGTTTGGATTGCCTGTTTCTCTTCACTTAGACAACCGCCATTTGTAGAATGCTATTTTGCTTCACTTATAATTGTTAGAGTGTGGGCATATCTTTTGTAGAAAGAATTAAACTCTCTTGCTTCACTTATATCTATTTAGAGAGATGACAGGAACTGGTCATTCACATGGTTAGTCATAAAATCCTACATAAAACTTGTAGATCGCTGAATATGATATGTTTGATTCCTTGCAATAGTTTTGCGATATAAAGATGGTGATATTAGAGTCATGCTAGTGGGTAGTTTTGGATTGTAGAAATACTTGTGTTAAGGTTTGTGATTCCCGTAGTATGCACATATGGTGAACCGTTATGTAATGAAGTCGGATCATCATTTATTTATTGATTGTCTTCCTTATGAGTGGCGGTCGGGGACGAGCGATGGTCTTTTCCTACCAATCTATCCCCCTAGGAGCATGTGTGTAGTACTTTGCTTCGATGACTAATAGATTTTTGCAATAAGTATGTGAGTTCTTTATGACTAATGTTGAGTCCATGGATTATACGCTCTCTCACCCTTCCATCATTGCTAGCCTCTTCGGTACCGTGCATTGCCCTTTCTCACCTCAAGAATTGGTGCAAACTTCGCCGGTGCATCCAAACCTCGTGATACGATACGCTCTATCACACATAAGCCTCATTATATCTTCCTCAAAACAGCCACCATACCTACCTATTATGGCATTTCCATAGCCATTCCGAGATATATTGCCATGCAACTTCCATCATCACCATATACATGACTTGAGCATTGATTGTCATATTGCTTTGCATGATCGTAAGATAGCTAGCATGATGTTTCCATGGCTTGTCCGTTTTTTGATGTCATTGCTACGCTAGATCGTTGCACATCCCGGTACACCGCCGGAGGCATTCATATAGAGTCATATCTTTGTTCTAGATATCGAGTTGTAATATTGAGTTGTAAGTAAATAAAAGTGTGATGATCATCATTATTAGAACATTTTCCCATGTGAGGTTATCAAAATAAAAGAGGCCAAAGAAGCCCAAGTAAAAAAAAGAGGCCAAATAAGCCC
>NC_057814.1:142725857-142890219 GCF_018294505.1 Triticum aestivum
TAAAAAAAATGAGAGAAAAAGAGAGAAGGGGCAATGTTACTATCCTTTTACCACACTTGTGCTTCAGAGTAGCACCATGATCCTTCATATAGAGAGTCTCTTAAGTTATCACTTTCATATACTAGTGGGAATTTTCATTATAGAACTTGGCTTGTATATTCCGATGATGGGCTTCCTCAAATGCCCGAGGTCTTCATGAGCAAGCAAGTTCGATGCACACCCACTTAGTTTCCAGTTTGAGCTTTCATACACTTATAGCTCTTAGTGCATCCGTTGCATGGCAATCCCTACTCCTCACATTGACATCAATTGATGGGCATCTCCATAGCCCGTTGATTAGCCGCGTCGATGTGAGAATTTCTCCTTTTTTGTCTTCTCACACAACCTCCACCATCATATTCTATTCCACCTATAGTGCTATGTCCATGGCTCACGCTCATGTATTGCGTGAAAGTTGAAAAGGTTTGAGACCGTCAAAAGTATGAAACAATTGCTTGGCTTGTCATCGGGGTTGTGCATGATTTGAATATTTTGTGTGGTGAAGATGGAGCATAGCCAGACTATATGATTTTGTAGGGATAACTTTCTTTGGCCTTGTTATTTTGAAAAGACATGATTGCTTTATTAGTAGGCTTGAAGTATTATTGTTTTTATGTCAAATGATAGACTATTGCTTTGAATCACTCGTGTCCTAATATTCATGCCATGATTAGACATATGATCAACATTATGCTAGGTAGCATTCCACATCAAAAATTATCTTTTTTATCATTTACCTACTCGAGGACGAGCAGGAATTAAGCTTGGGGATGCTGATACGTCTCCGTCGTATCTATAATTTTTGATTGTTCCATGCCAATATTATTCAACTTTCATATACTTTTTGGCAACTTTTTATACTATTTTTGGGACTAACATATTGATCCAGTGCCCAGTGCCAGTTCCTGTTTGTTGCATGTTTTATGTTTCGCAGAATATCCATATCAAACGGAATCCAAACAGGATAAAAACGGACGGAGCTTTTTTGGAGTATTTGGAAAATTCCGGAAGAAAATACACGCGAAACGGTGCCCGAGGTGGCCACGAGGCAGGGGGCGCCCCTGCCCCCCTGGGCACGCCCCTGACCCTCGTGGGCCACCCGTAAGGCGGTTAATGCCCTTCTTCGGGCGCAAGAAAGCTAATTTTTGGTAAAAAATCACAGCGAAGGTTTTAGTCCAATCGGAGTTACGGATCTCCATATATATACGAAATGGTGAAAGGGCAGCAGAACAGAACGCAGAAACAGAGAGAAACAGAGAGACAGATCCAATCTCGGAGGGGCTCTCGCCCCTCCCACGCCATGGAGGCCAAGGACCAGAGGGGAAATCCCTCTCCCCTTCTCTTCCGGTGGCGCCGGAACGCCGCTGTGGCCATCATCATCACCGCAATCTTCACCAACAACTTCACCGCCATCATCACCAACTCTTCCCCCTCTATGCAGCGGTGTAACCTCTCTCTTACCCGCTGTAATCTCTACTTAAACATGGGGACGCTATATATTATTTCTCAATGATGTATGGCTATCTTATGATGTTTGAGTAGATCCGTTTTGTCCTATGGGCTATTTGATGATCAAGATTGGTTTGAGTTGCATGTTTTATTATTGGTGCTGTCCTATGGTGCTCTCCGTGTCGCGCAAGCGTGAGGGATTCCCGCTGTAGGGTTTGCAATATGTTCATGATTTGCTTATGGTGGGTGGCGTGAGTGACAGAAGCACAGACCCGAGTAAGTAGGTTGTTTGCGTATGGGATAAAGAGGACTTGATGCTTTAATGCTATGGTTGGGTTTTACCTTAATGATCTTTAGTAGTTGCGGATGCTTGCTAGAGTTCCAATCATAAGTGCATATGATCCAAGTAGAGAAAGTATGTTAGCTTATGCCACTCCCTCAAATAAAATTGCAATAATGATTACCGATCTAGTTATCGATTGCCTAGGGACAAATAACTTTCTCGTAACAAAAAGCTCTTTACTAATTTAGTTGTGTCTTTATCTAAACAGCCCCTAGCTTTTATTTACTCGCTCTTTACTTTCTTGCAAACCTATCCAACAACACCTACAAAGTACTTCTAGTTTCATACTTGTTTCCGGTAAAGCGAACGTCAAGTGTGCGTAGAGTTGTATCGGTGGTCGATAGAACTTGAGGGAATATTCGTTCTAACTTTAGCTCCTCGTTGGGTTCGACACTCTTACTTATCGAAAGAGGCTACAATTGATCCCCTATACTTGTGGGTTATCACTGTCGGATCCCTCGACGGCAAGCACGGTCTTGCCCTTGCGTTTCCTATTGCGACGCCAGCCCTTCTTCGTCGGGACGGCGGTGTCTTCATCAGTAGAGTCGATTTCCACGCCGGCGTCCTCGCCGGGGTACTTCCTTCCCTCTTCGGCCCGGGTGCACCTATCGGCCAGAACATAAAGTTCTGCCACATCCTTAACCTTGTTCATCGCCAGCTCTTCGCGCATCTTGCGGTTGCGCATGTTCTGATGGAACGCGCTAATCACGGCGGCGGGATGAACATCGGGGATGTTGTACTGCACCCGGCTGAACCTCTGGATATACATGCGCAGGGTTTCCCCTTCCTTCTGGGGAATGATATGCAAATCACTGGCCTGGCCATGAGCTTGGTGGCCTCTGGTGAAGGCACCAACGAACTCATGGCACAGATCCGACCAAGAAGAAATGGAATCCGCCCGCAAGTGCATCAACCAGGACATGATGTTGGGCGTTAGTGCCAACGGGAAGTAATTGGCAAGCACCTTGTTGTCGCGAGCTCCGGCAGCTTGCATCGTGATGGTGTAGATGCTGAGGAACTCTGACGGATGGGTCTTGTCGTTGTACTTTTCACCGACGTCGGGCTTGAACGTGCAGTGGGACGGCCACTGGAACTGCCGCAGCTCACGGGTAAAGGCTGGGCAACCCACCTCGTAAGGTAGGCCGCCGGAGCCCCCCGGTGCTGGGTGGTCCATAGCGGGTCCCGCCCGCTTATCCGACTGGTGGCGTGTATCGCGCCGACGCTCGATAGTGCTTCGAGCATCTTCATGGGCTCGTTCTTGAAGAACTTGGCGCTGGTCGCGGTGGGTCCATGGGTCGGACGACGCTATGGAAATGTTATCGCATGCGTCGTCACGACGGATCGGCACCGGCGGCAACTGGTGCGGGGGGAGGAGAGTGTACTGTGGCTGCAGCTCCCCCGGTCCTCCCACCGCTGACATGCGGTGGCTCGACGAAGCGCCGGCCCGAGGGCCCGGCCGGTCGCGGATCATCTTTATTGGCGACGGCGACGAGGCTCCGGATGGTGGCTCTCCACTCGTCGAGCTTCTCCGCAGCAGGAGGGAAGTCGAGGAGCAGCTGCGCGCGCGCCAAAGCTTCTGCTGGCGTGGGTGGCGGCGACAGCTGCGTGGACCGTGGCGCACTTCGACTTCTAACCACGTTAGAAGGAGCTCTATCACGGCCCAGCGGCTGCGTGCCATTTTCGCCAGCACTTCGGTGAGCATGCTAGGATCCTTCGTCCCGCGGACGATGCACAGGGCTCTTCCCACGGCGGTGTCCAGGGTCACCGGCATGGTGACGCTGCTCGTCGCGCACACCATGGGAAGAGCGCACTATGGGCGCCGGGGTGGGCGTCTTGGAGGTCCCTACGCCGCCCATAGGGGGCACAGCGACGCCCCTGGAGGGCCTCGCGCCGCCTGCGGGGGGCCTCGCCCCGTCTTTGGATCTGGCGGCGTGCGGCTCGTTGTCTGGCGCACGAACGACGCTGCTCGCCAGGCTCTGACTGCCGGGGCGATGCTGGTGCTCGCGGGCCGCGGCTCGGGTTCTGTCCGCGATCGGCCCGCTAGTCGCCCGCACTGGCGCGGGCTGCTCGGCTCCCGATGAGCCGACCGCCATGATCGTCTTCTTCTTCGGAGCCATGGCGACGAAGAACTTCTAGGCTAACTGCTAGACCAGATTCTTATAAATGCGCCCCCACCTGGCGCGCCAAAGATGTCGGTAGGAACGACACCTATGGGATCACTAGAATCCCTCCTACGGTCGGCGGGTGCGGGGTCGTGAGAAGAGCAGGTCCAGGAGCCAGCACAAGGATCGTTTACCCAGGTTTGGGCCACGAGGATGCGTAAAACCCTAGTCCTGCTTTGGTGGATGTATTGAGTGTTCTTGAGCTTTCGAACTAGCTACGGTGGCTGTGTAGTTCCAAAAAGCCGAATCCCTCTCCCGTATGCCTCGGGCCTCCTTTTATAGTCGAAAAGGGGTTGCCACAGCGGCACACGGGAGGTGGAAAGGCGTACAGTGTGCGAGCTTATCGCCCGGCATTACGGGACAAAACGCATTAAATTTGCTACCTAGGTGTCCATTAGCTTTATCGGGGACGGGAACGAGGCCCGTCCCGTCCGTCGCCGCTCCGTCTCGCTTCGACACGCGCCCAGGCCAGCAATGCATGCGATGCCATGTAGGCAGGCAGGCTGCTGAGGTGGCACGGTGGTAGGGTCTTCACGAAGATCTACATGCCACCACGCAGGTGCTTGCTGAATTGGTGTAGAAGCCGCCCGTCGGCACGCAGGTGCCTGCCCAGCTGGTTGAGCTAGCAGCTGCTTGGGGATGGCGGTGGAGTCGTGGCTGGTGCAGGCCTGGCTGTGGCCCCGCTGATGCCCTCGGCAAGGGTCTTGTCGGGGGGGCAGCAAGGGTCTTGCCGTGGCGTTGCAGTCGTCCCCGGCAAGGCACTTCCCGGGGGTCTTGTGGATCCCCTCGGCTACGATCCCGCCGAGGGTCGTCGTCTTCTGGTCCTCATCTGATCTCATGTATTCATGATCTTGACAAAGATCTGCATGCCATCACGGAGGTGCCTCCCGAGCCTTGGTTCCAAAGTAGTTGTTGACGGCGTTTGGAACCCTTGGGCTCAAGGGTGGCTCGCTCTGCTGGCGCTGGGCAAGTTGCCCCGGCAAGGCTCTTGCCGGGGCCGCGGAGGCCACCCCGGCAAGAGCCTTGCCGGGGGAGTCCACCTCGTCCTCTTGCTCTTTGGTGTTCCTGGTCTTGGCATTGCCTTGGCCGTCTTGTGCTTTGGCTTCTTCCCGATTTCCCTCTTCTGCTCTGCTTAGCATGACCGTGGGCGCGGCTCTGACTGTCCGTGCACAAGTAAAGGGGTACAAAGGAGTGCCCCTACTTTAGTACACCGACAGGCCGTCACCCCTTAGGTATATAAGAGGCGGCTGGACTTCCCGTGCAAGGAAAAGGCTTGAATTCACGTAGAAAACCCTAGTCAAATTCGGATTGGTTTTATCCGAACTTTCCAAGACTGTTCGGTTTAAACTGGCTGCACCTTGCGGGTCTTCTTTGTGGTGGTGAACGACCTCAGATGGAAATGAGTCCAAAAGGAATCTTGACTGTTTCAACGAGACGAGCAACTTTCATGTTGAACGTTTTTTGATCAGAGGTCATCTTGAAGGTCAAATTGCTCGCGCAAAACAGGCTATTATTCGCGCTACCCATCAGACAGCGTGTCTTGTGGGGCGCGCCATTTCCTGCCTCCTGACAGAGCTGCATTCCGATGGCTCTAATTTTTTCATACGAACTCGGATTGGAATGATTTTTATATCAAAATCAATCATTTCGACGAGACGAAGACAATCTGTGTAGATCTTTTTTTCCATAGGAGGCAGTCTTGAGAGCGTAATCAGGCGAATAGTGTTCTAGATACAAAATCTCAGAACTTCAAACATAACTTTGGCCTTAGAGATGAGACCGAATGGCTATGGCCCAAATATCAAAGTTTCTCCTTTTGATGATACAGAACTTTCTTACATTGAGAACTTTTTCATTTGAGGTTTTCTTAATTATGCTTTTGACCATGCCAAAATCTGGTGTCAACACATGCCCCCCTGTTTTTCGGCAAAGCTTGTGTGCCGAAAAATAACTTGCGCATAGCTTGTTCTAAGGACGATGTCAACACTCCATCGGCCATTTTGCATGTTCTTAGGACGATAAGTATATATCGGCCATTGCTTGTTTGAACCTCTTGATGCAAACTTGGGTGAAAACTTCTCAGCTTCTATAACAATCCGGTGATAAGGTTCCATAGATCAAAACCATCCTTCGAACCATATTGTTCTCCCCTTCGCTAGGATTTTGCAGATAATCAAGAATGAACTTCCTCCAATCCTTACTTCATCTGCATAAAAGTTTCATTAGTGGCCGAGGTGGTGAGCTCCAATTCGGCCTTACCTATGTTGGCAAGAATAAGCATCGGCTATTGATAGAAATGCAATACACCATGATTAACATAGTATTCGGATGCTTGCTCTACCAACTCTTTTGAATTGTCATGTCTAGATATATGAACAATTTTAAAGCAACACAAGATAAATTTTGCATCTAGACATACCTCATGATAAACTATAAGTGATTCGTCAAAACACTGATAACTTTTCATTGTTGTACTACTCATAACGAATCACCGAAAGCCTCAATATGTATAGCACATATAGCAAGGAAAGGCTCCAATCCGAATAATAATGCATATTCGGCTTTGATCATTTGTGCATAAATATTTTAAGCGGCATGAGGCTTCAAAAAATAGCACCATAAGGAGATATATAAACAACACCAACACCTTGGCCATTGCTACAAATTTAACCATCAATATATAATCTCCATGGTACTAGAGAGATCCAGCTAAAATCAATATTATGCATGATGTCAATATGATGCTCAATAATAAAATCAACCATGATTTGGCCTTACGTAAATTTTGAATACTAATAAGCCAAAGCACACCCAATCAAAACATAAGTTCACTTTGCAATTTTGGTGAATTGGTCTATGCATAATATCTTCAATGGCATGAATTTGACAAATTCCTTTGCAATCACTTATCTCAATCTCTACTCAAACTAAGGACGATGTTAGAATACCACACCGGCCATTCTTAGATATATTCTTAGGGCGATAGATAAATATCAGCCATTACAATGAGGTCCATGTAGTATTCACCCACCAAAGTATGTATAGCCAAAATAAACAAATGAAATAGCAATAAAATATTTCGGCCCCTTTGTATTAGCAACAAAATTTTAACTAACGAAATGTATAGTGATTTGGTAATACCCTATTATGATATAAAAAATTATGCCGCATCCATGGATCAAAATAAATCCATGGAGGGTAATTTATCATACCTACGCATGAATTCCATGGCAAAGTCATCAATGGCATTGTTGAAGAAAATGGATGATGTGCTAACCGAAGATTTTGATGCTGTGATGCACACCTTCGCCTTAATTGTTTGTTGCTTCCATTCTTCTCTTTCTTCACTTTTATTGTACTTACTAGAATAGAAGCATGCACATCCTTTTTGTTATGATTGATCCTCTTGGGAACCCATGCCATGTTCTTCTGTCTCAGCTCTTGTGCACTAAGATTTTGTAATTCCCTCTATTGCCAATACGATAAACCGAGTGGGCATCTCGGTTGTGATTCTGTTTTGACCAATGGCAATTCCTTTTTGGCCTTGTGCACTCTCAATTTCTTTTCTTCAAATTTAGCACTTTGACTCTCAATAATTGGTTGCTTCGTCTCATTGCCTTTAGTAGCCAATGTCAACACTTTAATTGGCTCTTTTTCATTTGAGATCAAATCTGAAGTTGCACTCTTGCGACCATCTCTTTTAACACGGTAAACTTGCTTGACCGCCTCTTTCTTCTTCCTTGGGCTCTGGAAAGATTCCTTATGATTGTTCAAATGTTGATCGTCTCGGAGCTGCATAATATTGGTGAGATGGCCTAAAATAAGTTAGAGAATGTGCCCTTGTATCATACCTGTCCCATGATGGATATGGATCTATATGAGCATAAGGAAGCATCCACGGCATTGGCGGCCCAAAATAACGATATGAATATGTTGCATCATAATTCTCACTTTGCCAATACTGATCCTCACATTTGCGCCTTGGGGTGATCTTGGTTTCTATGCATGATTTGGCCGATAAGCATTCTTCTTTTCACTCTTCTTTTGATATTTATCCAATAGTTCAGCGAAGGTGATTTTTGATCTCTTACACTTGCTCTTATTTCGGCCTTTGTTTTCTTTTGGTTTGCTTTCATCGATCATTGGATTTGCTTGCTGCCCCCCAGTCCTTGGCGTCTCCATTGTAGCTTCAATGGAATGTCCGCCCTCAAGATTATGTTCATTATGCTCTTCAACAACTTCTTTACATGAAAGCTTGATCCCATCACCTGCAGTTTTTACCTTCTCTTTAAATGGATCGGCTTGAAGCAACCGATGCAAAAACTTTCTGCCATCGGGACCAATCAGAATAGACTGGTCATCTCTTGGTGTCTTAACAAATTTCAATCGTCCTTTACCAATGGCCGATTTAACTATTTGACGAAACATGTTGCAATCCTTAAAATTATGTTTGAACGAATGATGCAACCTACAATACATTCGTCCTTGAATTGATGGCTTGACATGGTGATCAAGAATTCTTATGTAATTATTTTTCAGCAACAAATCAAATATTTGATCACACAAGCTTGAATTGAAGGTAAACTTTTTATTTTCTAGCCGATCTTGCTGTGAGAACGGCTTTGAGTTAAGCAAACGAATGGTTCAGATTTTGTATCACCCCATTCGGCTATGAATTTTATTTTGCATTCTCTTACCGATGTCATTGGATAAGATATTATACTAGCATCGGTTTTCTGAAAAGAATCTAACCTTGGCTTTAAGTTTCTGAAACAAAAATAGCTAGAACATGCATGCCTCAATTGAGACCAAGAGTAAGCCAAGTATGAAACAAGCAAAGCTACCATGTAGATACGAACTTTAAATAAAGCAACGGGGAAAGCTTTGGCTGCAACAATAAGTCATTATTGGTCTTTATAAATGGCGCAATGGGTGACCGATATATTCTATAACGATTTTATTGCTAACAAGTAAATTGCCCTTCTTCATTGGTCTTTCAAAATTACTTAAGAGGATTTTTCTAATAGATGCATCAACAATAAAGTTTTGACCAAATCTGAAAATAGGTAAATTACTTGCTAAACATACCTCTTCAAATATGTTGGGATAACATGATGGTGGTGTGACTTGAAGAATATCTTGCTCCGCTTTCGGATAGCTCCCTAACGCCTTGTCATCATCTTTTTCTTGATTTCGTGCATCATTAGTTTGAAGATATTTGTCCACTAAACTTTCTTCGGCTACTTGTTGTTGTTCTTGAAGCTCGTCAATTCTATGGCACGAAACTCATAGGGCAGGAAGTAGGTTCCATTAACTTCAGAAAAATCAAGTATGGTTGTCTTGCTATACTTTCCATGCCCTTTCTCAACAATGCTTGCCTCTTTGGATTTGATGGATTCGGAATATATACTACTTGATTCGGCTTTTTCAACCAAAGCACTTTTAGTTTCTGAATCATCATTCTTTTCACCGGTTATATCAATTGGCAAGGCTTATTTTCTTTAAGCTAATTCCCTATCAATTCTTTCTTGGCGAAGTACTTGCACCCTATCGCGCAAAGCTTTAACTCCCCTCTCAATTTCAACCCGCTCTAGATTAGTTTGCCCCCCAATGCTTTTAGGATCTTTCGGCAATGAAGTGTTAGTGTTGCCGAAATTTTGCAATTGTGTAGAGGGTGTATAATATGCTGTGGTACTAGGTGGAGGTGCATGCACTACTGTATAACCATATGCTCTCTCACCAATACTATCAATTGATGAAGTTTCATCTTCCAGCAAAACTCTAGCCTTTATTGCAGCATAATCAGGAAACAACCCCTTTTCATATTGTTCAAGGCAAAGAGCACTAATTCTCTTGTTTTGTGCCAACCTCTTTTTTAATGCAGCCACAACCGCTTCTGGAAGGGATTGCTCCGCAATACTTTCAGATTCTTTCGGCAATGTTTCGTGAGTGTTGCCAAAATTCTTGAATTGCGTAGAGTGTGCATTATATGCTACAGTATTTGATGACGGCACATGTGTTCCTGTAAAATTTTCACTTATTCAGCTATGACCACAAAGATGTGGGCCCGAATTATGAACATCTACAGTTGCATACGGTGTTGAAAAATTACTAACATGAGGTGGAGCATATGATGGTTGAGAGTAACTGGCCGAATAGCTAGTAGTAGCATGGCCAATTCTCCCATCCATCGGCAACGTTGGATTCACATATTGCAAATTAGTTGCCGACGAATAAAAAGGTGAAACACTTTCTTGTATGCTATTGGAAATTTTAACATGAGGTGTTTCAAATGTATTAACCAAACCCATCATGTTGTTCATCGGCATATGCATTTGAGGGGTTGCCGATGCATGAGAGTTCGGATACATATGTTGTACGTTGCTAAAATCATAAGAGTTTGAAGCATGCATGAAGATTGTTTTGCATCGGCCCTTGCGCATAATTAGATGCATGATTGGTAAAACTAGGGCTAGCCGATACATTATGCTCATTAGGTGATCCAGCAACAACATATGGATTATTTGCATCTACAAAGGGGAATTGGTTATTCATATTACCTTTGTAGATTGCAGCAACTTGATGACGATCTCTTCGTAGCAAGAACGGGTTGGAGACCGTTCAAAGCTTAGTCCCCGGCGGAGTCGCCAAAAAGTGTGTTCGCACACGAACATGTCACCGTGTACCTCCAACGCCGAGGGTGATGCACCGCAGCTCACGTCGAAGGAGACCCGTCTGGAAGCGCGGTACGCAAGTAATCCGGCGGGCACTTTTGAAGACCCGAAACCCCACACGCTCGGGAGGGACCCCGTCAGGGCGCGGCGCGGCTATGGGCTGCCCTAGGTCGACCTGATCGCCCCTAGGGCCTCGAGGTTCGCCGCCCTGCAATGAAGAAGAACAAACGAAGAACGAGGAAGAAGAAAACTAGGGTTAAGGAGAAAATATAAAAGATAAAAAGTGGTAGATGAATTGATCGATTGTGTGTTGTTCAATCGGCCGTCGCCCCTTAGGTATATAAGAGGCGGCTGGACTTCCCGTGCAAGGAAAAGGCTTGGATTCACGTCCAAAACTCTAGTCAAATTCGGATTGGTTTTATCCGAACTTTCCAAGACTGTTCGGTTTAAACTGGCTGCACCTTGCGGGTCTTCTTTGTGGTGGTAAAAGACTTTGGATGGAAACGAGTCCAAAAGCAATCTTGACTGTTTAGACGAGATGAACAACTTTCATGTTGAACGTTTTTTGATAAGATGTCATCTTGAAGGTCAAATCGCTCGCACAAAACAGGCTATTATTCTCGCTACCCATCAGACAGGGTGTCTTGTGGGGCGCGCCATTTTCTGCCTCCTGACAAAGCTGCATTCCGATGGCTCTAACTTTTGCATACGAACTCGGATTGGAATGATTTTTATATCAAAATCAATCGTTTCGACGAGACGAAGACAACCCGTGTAGATCATTTTTCCATACGTGGAAGTTCTAAGAGCGTAATCAGCCGAAAAGTGTTCTGGATGCAAAATCTTAGAACTTCAAACATAACTTCGGCCTTAGAGATGAGACCGGATGGCTATGGCCCAAATAACAAAGTTTCTCCTTTTGACGATACGGAACTTTCTTACATTGAGTACTTTTCCATTTGAGGTTTTCTTAATTACGCTTTTGACCATGCCAAAATCTGGTGTCAACAGATGACATAGTGAACAAAGGTATATTTGATATACATGTTATTGATGTGTACTTTACTAGTGTTCATAGTAACCCCAGGGTATTTGATACCGGTTCAGTTGCTAAGACTAGTAACTCGAAACAGGAGTTGCAAAATGAACAGACACTAGTTAAGGGTGAGGTGATGATGTGTGTTGGAAGTGATTCCAAGGTTGATAAGATCACCATCGCACACTCCCTCTACCTTCGGGATTAGTGTTGGACCTAAATAAATGTTATTTGGTGTTTGCTTTGAGCATGAATATGATCGGATCATGTTTATTGCGATACGGTTATTCATTTAAGTCAAGGAATAATTGTTGTTCTGTTTACATGAATAAAACCTTCTATGGTCATACACCCAATGTAAATGGTTTATTGAATCATGATCGTAGTGATACACATCTTCATAATATTGATGCCAAAAGATGCAAACTTCATAATGATAGTGCAACATATTTATGGCACTGCCGTTTAGGTCATATTGGTGTAAAGCGCACGAAGAAACTCCATGCAGATGGGCTTTTGCAATCACTTGATTATGAATCATTTGATACTTGCGAACCATGCCTCATGGGCAAGATGACTAAAACTCCATTCTCCGGAACACTGGAGTGAGCCAATGACTTATTGGAAATAATACATACCGATGTATGCGGACAGATGAGTGTTGAGGCTCGCGGCGGGTATCATTATTTTCTGACCTTCACAGATGATTTGAGCAGATATGGGTATATCTACTTAATGAAACACAAATCTGAAAAATTTGAAAAGTTCAAAGAATTTCATAGTGAAGTGGAGAATCATCGTGTCGACGTCCTGGGGGGTCCCCAGACTTGCCTGCCTGTGGCCCACGGCGTGGCTCTACCAGCGGCCCCGTACGGCCCATCTTCACCAACAAACACTCAAGACCCTCGCGAGGGGCCAAGCCTCGCGAGGCGGACGACACAAGACCTCCTAGGTAGCGGCCTCATCAGGCTGGCTCGCGAGGGGCAGAGAGATCAAGGCAAGGGACACCTCGCGAGGTTCCAATGACGTAAGCCATGAGACCAAGACCAGGCGGGCGCCAGCGCGCACAGTGTCCTCGTTTCCTCTTTGGTGCTAAGGAGGCAAGCGCAGGCGAGGAGTACCGAGGCATCGGGCAAAGGTTTCCATATCGGTGCTACAAGACCAAGACCAGCAGGACGGCAGGATGGAGGTCACCATGGAGCTCAAGACGGCGTCACCACCAGAGCCTTTCGCAGGCGAAGACCACCTTTAGTCAGGATAGCTTATACTAGTTGTCTCCCTTCGAATTTGGCCGTTGTTGGCTCCCTTCCCGCTCAATATTTGGGGAGAGGACCAAGCCTCTATAAATAGGACTAGCCACCACAGAGAGAGGGACGACGGACTGAGAACTCAGCAGGAACTGAGCTAGACGGATGCAGATCATCCTCACCCACACAAGTTCACCAAGCACAAGAACACCTCACCTCAAGAGGCTGTTCTTCCCTTGTACTGTTCATCCTCAGCCCAAGGGGCAATCCACCACACCACACTGGAGTAGGGTATTACACCACTACGGTGGCCCGAACAAGTATAAATCTTGTGTCTCTTGCATTGCGGGTTCGTCGAGCTAGGCTTTGAGATCGCGGCGAGGCTGCGGGCGTGATTAGGTAGGGGGAGACCTTCGTGCGCACCCCAGTGTTCGCACCTCAAGGGTTTTGCCAGAACCCGAAATCCGACACATCGTAACAAGAAAATAAAGTTTTTAGGATCTGATCACGGAGGCGAATATATGAGTCACGAGTTTGGCCTTCATTTAAAGCAATGTGGAATAGTTTCACAACTCACGCCACCTGGAACACCACAGCGTAATGGTGTGTCTGAACGTCGTAACCGTACTTCATTAGATATGGTGCGACCTATGATGTCTCTTACTGATTTACCACTATCATTTTGGGGTTATGCAATAGAGACAGCTGCACTCACGTTAAATGGGGCACCGTCTAAATCCGTTGAGATGACACCGTATGACCTGTGGTTTGGCAAGAAACCTAGGTTGTCGTTTCTTAAATTTGGGGTTACGACACTTATGTCAAAAGGCTTCAGCCTGATAAGCTCGAACCCAAATCGGAGAAGTGCATCTTCATAGGATACCCTAAGGAAACAATTGGGTACACCTTCTACCACAGATCCGAAGGCAAGATCTTTGTTGCCGAGAATGGAACCTTTCTAGAGAAGGTATTTATCTCGAAAGAAGTGAGTGGGAGGAAAGTAGAACTTGATGAGGTAATTGTACCTTCTCTCGAATTGGAAAGTAGCACATCAGTGAAATCCGTTTCCGTGATGCCTACACCAACTAGAGAGGAAGCTAATGATGATGATCATGAAACTTCAGATCAAGTTACTACTGGACCTCGCAGGTCGAACAGAGCACGTTCCGCACCAGAGTGGTACGGTAATCCTGTCCTGGAAGTCATGTTATTAGACCATGGCGAACCTACGAACTATGAAGAAGCTATGATGAGCCCAGATTCCGACAGATGGCTTCAGGCCATGAAATCTGAGATAGGATCCATGTATGAGAACAAAGTGTGAACTTTGGTGGACTTGCCCGATGATCGGCAAGCCATTGAGAATAAATTGATCTTCAAGAGGAAGACGGACGCTGATGGTAGTGTTACTATCTACAAAGCTCGACTTGTTGCAAAAGGTTTTCGACAAGTTCAAGGTGTTGACTATGATGAGAATTTCTCACTCGTAGCGATGCTTAAGTCTGTCCGAATCATGTTAGCAATTGCCACATTTTATGAAATCTGGCAAATGGATGTCAAAATTGCATTCCTTATTGGATTTCTTAAAGAAGAGTCGTATATGATGCAACCAAAAGGTTTTGCCGATCCTAAAATTGCTAACAAAGTGTGCAAACTCCAGCGATCCATCTATGGACTGGTGAGCATCTCAGAGTTGGAATGTACGCTTTGATAAGGTGATCAAAGCATATTGTTTTATAAGGACTTATGGTGAAGCCTGTATTTACAAGAAAGTGAGTGGGAGCTATGTAGCATTTCTGATGTTATATGTGGATGACATATTATTGATTGGAAATGATGTAGAATTTCTAGATAGCATAAAAGGATATTCGAATAAGAACTTTTCAATGAAAGACCTCGGTGAAGCTGCTTACATATTGGGCATCAAGATCTATAGAGATAGATCAAGACGCTTGATAAGACTTTCAATGAGTACATACCTTGACAAGATTTTGAATGAGTTCAAAATGGATCAGTCAAAGAAGGAGTTATTGCCTGTATTGTAAGGTGTGAAGTTGAGTAAAGACCCAAAACCCAACCACGGCAGAAGATAAAGAGAGAATGAAAGTCATTCCCTATGCCTTAGCCATAGGTTCTACAAAGTATGCCATGTTGTGTACCAAACCTGTTGTGTACCAAACCTGTTGTGTACCTTGCCATGAGTTTGGCAAGGGGGTACAATAGTGATCCAGGAATAGATCACTGGACAGCAGTCAAAATTATCCTTAGTTACCTTAAAGAGGACTAAGGAAATGTTTCTCGGTTATGGAGGTGATAAAGAGTTCGTCGTAAAGAGTTATGTCGATGCAAGCTTTGACACGGATCTAGATGACTCTAAGTCTCAACCTAGATACGTATTGAACGTGGGAGCAATTAGCTAGAATAGCTCCATGTAGAGCATTGTAGACATAGGAATTTGCAAAATACATACGGATCTGAATGTGACAGGCCCGTTGACTAAACTTCTCTCACAAGCAAAACATGATCACACCTTAGTACTCTTGGGGTGTTAATCACATAGCGATGTGAACTAGATTATTGACTCTAGTAAACCCTTTGGGTGTTGGCCACATGGCGATGTGAACTATGGATGTTAATCACATAAAGATGTGAACTATTGGTGTTAAATCGCATGGCGATGTGAACTAGATTATTCACTCTAGTGCAAGTGGGAGACTGAAGGAAATATGCCCTAGAGGAAATAATAAAGTTGTTATTTTATATTTCCTTATATCATGATAAATGTTTATTATTCATGCTAGAATTGTATTAACCGGAAACTTGATACATGTGTGGATACATAGACAAAACACCGTGTCCCTAGTAAGCCTCTACTAGACTAGCTCGTTAATCAAAGATGGTTAAGTTTCCTAACCATAGACATGTGTTGTCATGTGATGAACGGGATCACATCATTACGAGAATGATGTGATGGACAAGACCCATCCGTTAGCATGGCATATTGATCATTCATTTTTATTGCTATAGCTTTCTTCATGTCATATACATATTCCTTTGACTATGAGATTATGCAACTCTCGAATACTGAAGGAATACCTTGTGTGCTATCAAACATCACAACATAACTGGGTGATTATAAAGATGCTCTACAAGTATCTCCGAAGGTGTTTGTTGGGTTGGCATATATCAAGATTAGGATTTGTCATTCCGAGTATCGGAGAGGTATCTCTGGGCCCTCTCGGTAATACACATCATAAGAAGCCTTGCAAGCAAAGTGACTAATGAAATAGTTGCAGGATGATGTATTACGGAACGAGTAAAGAGACTTGCCGGTAACGAGATTGAACTAGGTATGAAGATACCAACGATCGAATCTCGGGCAAGTAACATACCGATTGACAAAGAGGAATTACATATGTTGTCATTACGGTTCGGCCGATAAAGATCTTCGTCGAATATGTAGGAGCCAATATGAGCATCCAGGTTCCAAAGTGGTTATTGACCGGAGAGGTGTCTCGGTCATGTTTACATAGTTCTCGAACCCGTAGGGTCCGCATACTTAACGTTCGATGACGATTTAGTATTATATGAGTTATGTGATTTTGTGACCAAATGTTGTTTGGAGTCCCGGATGAGATCACGGACATGACGAGGAGTCTCGAAGTGGTCGAGAGGTAAAGATTGATATATAGGACGATAGTATTCGGACACCGGAAGTGTTCCGGAGGGTACCGGGTACGTATCGGGTCACCGAAAGGGGTTCCGGGCACCCCCGGCAAAAGATATGGGCCTAATGGACCAAGAGGGGAAACGCGGCAGCCAGCAGGGGCTGCTGCGCCCCCCATATGGGTCGAACTAGAGGAGAAGGAAAGAGGGGAAGAGAGAAGGAAGGGGAGGGATTCGGCCTCCCCCTTACTTCCCTCCTCCCTCCTCCTTCCTTCCCCCTCCGGAACTTATGGAAGGGGAGAGGCCGAATTGGGGAGGCGCCCACGTAGGATTCCTCCTACTTGGGGCGCCCCCTTGCTGCTCCCATCCCTCTCCCACCTATATATACATGGGGAGGGGGTGCCTAGAACATATAACAACATATGTTAGACGTGTGTGGCGCCCCCCTCCACAGATTACACCCTCGGTCATATTCTCGCGGTGCTTACGCGAAGCCCTGTGCGGATCACTTCACCATCACCGTCACCACGCCGTCGTGCTGACGGAACTCATCTACTTCCTCGACACTTTGCTAGATCAAGAGTTCGAGGGACGTCATCGAGCTGAACGTGTGCAGAACTCGCAGGTGCCGTACGTTCGGTACTTGATCGGTCGGAACGAGAAGAAGTTCGACTACATCAACCGCGTTGTCAAACGCTTCCGCTTGTCTACGAGGGTACGTATACATACCTAACTCTCTTGTTGCTATGCTTCTCCTAGATAGATCTTGCGTGAGCGTAGGAATTTT
The DNA here is from genome assembly GCF_018294505.1 of Triticum aestivum. Taxonomy (NCBI): domain Eukaryota; kingdom Viridiplantae; phylum Streptophyta; class Magnoliopsida; order Poales; family Poaceae; genus Triticum; species Triticum aestivum. The sequence goes on from NC_057814.1 coordinate 142,743,261, forward strand.
TTCAAAATTGCATGCTAAGTTTTCCCAACAATATAATACAAGACGCTCCAAGCAAAACACATATCATGTGATAAATAAAAATATAGCCGCAAGTAAATTTACCGATGGATTAAAGACAAAAGAGGGGATGCCATCAGAGGCATCCCCAAGCTTAGATGCTTGGTTGTCATTGAATATTACCTTGGGGTGCCTTGGGCATCCCCAAGCTTAGGCTCTTGCCACTCCTTATTCAGTAGTCCATCAAATCTTTACCCAAAACTTGAAAACTTCACAACACAAAACTCAACAGAAAACTCATAAGCTCCGTTAGTATAATAAAGCAAATCACCACTTTAGGTACTGTTGTGAACTCATTCTAAATTTATATTAGTGTTATATCTACTCTATTCCAACTTCTCCATGGTTCATACCCCCCCCCCCTGATACTACCCATAGATTCATCAAAATAAGCAAACAACAGAATGAAAACAGAATCTGTTAAAAACATAACAGTCTATAGTAATCTGGAAATATTGTATACTTCTGTAACTCCAAAAATTCTGAAAAATAAGGAAAATCAAAGAAATTTATATATCAATAAAGTGGAAAAAATTACAATTTTTCGTCACTCCAGCAGATCAGATCAATTCTGTTACTGGGCGCTTCTATTTTTTCAGCAAGATCAAATCAACTATCACCATGGACCATCCCAAAGGTCTTACTTGGCACAAACACTAATTAAAACACTAAAACACAATTACTACAAAAGTAATATTGTGTATTCTAATAAAAACAGAAAATAAAAATATTGGGTTGTCTCCCAACAAGCGCTTTTGTTTATAGCCTTTTATCTAGGCGTTGATAATTTTAATGATGCTGTCATGAAAGATAGCAATTGAAACACGAAGAGTCATGTAGCATGTGAAAAGCAAGTTTAAGTCTCACATACTTCCTATACATTGGCATTTTATAAGGAAACAAATTAGCAAGCAAAAACTAGCATATGCATGGAAGAAGAAAGAAACAATAGCAATCTCAGCATAACGAGAGGTAATTTAGTAACAGGAAAATTTATACAACCATATTTTCCTCTCTCATAATAATTACATGTGGGATCATATTCAAATTCAACAATATAGCTATCACATAACATTTTCTCTTCATGATCCACATGCATAAAAGTTTTATAATATTCCAAGATAGTGGGATTAACATCAACTAAAGTCATGACCTCTCCAAGCCCACTTTTATCACAAAATTCATAAGATTGATCATTCTCGAAAGTAGTGGGATCATTATTACCTAGAGTTGAAACTCTTCGAAACCTACTTTCGATATTATCACAAACATATTCATCATGATGCTTAAATAAATTTTCAAGATCATAAGAAGAATCACCCCAATCATGATCATTGCAATAAGTAGTGGACAAAGCAAAATTAGCATCCCCAAGCTTGGGTTTTTGCATATTATTAGCACAATTGACATTAATAAAATTTATAGTAACATCATTGCAATCATGCTTTTTCTTCAAGGGGCTATCAAGTGTGGGTGCAATAGCAATAATTTCATGTTTAACATAAGGAACTATAGCAAGTTCATCTCCATAAGCATAACTAATATTGGCATCATGGCCATAAGAATAGCAAGCATCATGTTCATCAAGGGAGGATATCTCAGTCAAATCAATGAAATCATAATTATCTATAGATTCATGTATATCATTATTTTCTTCCAAACCAATGGACATTCTCTCAATAAATTCTTTAACATAGGCATTATGAGCATAATTTTCATAGCAATATTTAAATATGTCAAAATTTTCAGATTGTAGAGAGTAATATCATACTTTTCAATAAAAGAAGCAACTTCATAAGCACCCTTAAAAGCAACAAATTCTTCAATTTGTTTAGTATCATAGTAACTATAAACACCTTTGGCATAAGAAGATAGGATTTCATTATCATTAAACTCACATAGGTAGGGAAGGTGTTTTGTAGGGTTCTCCGAGCAACAAGTAAAAACATAAATTTCACATAGATTGAAAGCATAGCATAGCAAACAATTTATTAGATTCCATAAGAGTCCCCTCTTTTAGACAAACGATGACGCACAAAATGAGCATGCTCATCCAATGATTTTCCCTCAACAAAACTAGTTGGGGTTTCAGCACGAGCACATATGGATCGAAGATGATCCAAGTAGAAAATTTTAAGTGGATCCATATCAATAGATTTTTAGCAAGAAAAGATGCAACCAAATAGAAGGCACATGGCAACACAAGCAAAGATAGCAAACGAGCAAAAAGGCATATGGAAAGAAGGCAAATATTTTTGTGTTTTTCTGAAAACATTTTAGAAGTGGGGGAGAGGAAAACAAGAGGCAAATGGCAAATAATGTAAGTGCAAGAGATGAGAGTTTATGATAGGTACTTGGTAGGCTTGATGTAGAACCTCCCCGACAACAGCGCCGGAAATTCTTCCTGCTACTTCTTGAGCTTGCGTTGATTTTTCCCTTGAAGAGGAAAGGGTGATGCAGCAAAGTAGAGATAAGTATTTCCCTCAGTTAAGAACCAAGGTATCAATCCAGTAGGAGGCATAAGCAAGTCCCCAATAGACGCACCTGCACAAATTAACAAACAATTGCAAACAACGCGAAAGGGGTTGTCAATCCCTTCACGGTCACTTGCAAGAGTGGGATCTAATAGAGAGAGAGATAAAAGATAATTAAAAGGTAAAATAAAGTAAATATAAATAAATTTTAGCAAGGTATTTTTGGGTTTTTGGTTTTATAATCTGAAATTATATGATGGAAAATAGACTTGGGGGCCATAGGTTTCACTAGAGGATTCTCTCTTGAAAAAAGCATATGGTGGGTAAACAAATTATTGTTGAGCAATTGATACAAAAGCGCAAAGTTATGACGATATCTAAGGCAATGATCATGAATATAGGCATCACGTCCGTGACAAGTAGACCGACTCCTGCCTACATCTACTACTATTACTCCATACATCGATCGTTATGCAGCATGCATCTAGAGTATTAACTTCATAAGAATGGAGTAATGCCTTAAGCAAGATGACATGATGTAGAGGGATAGATCCAATAAATATGGTAAACCCCCCATCTTTTTATTATTAATGGCAACAATACAATACATTTCATGTCCCTTTCTATCACTAGGGTTGAGCACCGCAAGATTGAAACCATCACAAAGCACCTCTCCCATTGCAAGAAAAACCATTCTAGTTGGCCAAACCAAATCGATAGATCGAACAGAAATACAAATCTATCCTAATCGTGCATAACAGAGTTCAGAGAAGACTCAAATAATATTCATAGATAATCTCATCATAAATCCACAATTCATCGGCTCTCAACAAATGCACCGCAAAAGAAGATTACATCGAATAGATCTCCAAGAACATCGAGGTGAACATTGTATTGAAGATTAAAGAGAGAGAAGAAGCCATCTAGATACTATCTATGGACCCGTAGGTCCATGGTAAACTACTCACGCGTCATAAGAAGGGTAGCAAGGCTGGTGTAGAGGCCCTCCGTGATCGAATCCCCCTCCGGTGGAGTGTCAGAAAAGGCCCCTAGATGGGATCTCACGAGAACAGAAGCTTGCGGCGGCGGCAAATTATTTTGGTGTGCCCTCTGACGTAAGGGGAATATTTGGGAATTTATAGTGCTGGAGTTAGGGTTAGAAGATTCACGAGGGGGCCCACAAGCCTAGGGACGTGCCCCTAGGGCTTGTGGCCTCCTCCAGAAGCTTCGGACGTGTCTTGTTATCCAAGAAAAATTGTCAAAAAGTTTCATTCCGTTTGGTATTGATTTTCTGTAAAAGACAAAAACAAGGAAAAACAGCAACTCGCACTGGGCACTAGGTTAATAGGTTAGTCCCAAAAATGATATAAAATAGCATATTAATGCATATAAAACATCCAAAACAGATAATATAATAGCATGAAACAATCAAAAATTATAGATACGTTGGAGACGTATCAGACATCAATTTCTGAGTCTTGGCAGGAGGTGCAACTGGTTCCTCTTCCTCCTGTCCTTCTTCTTCCCTCATGGAAGGCTTGCCAAGTACTGTGGCAGTGGTCTTCCTAGCTCTCTTCTTGTTCTTCCCAACAGCAGCCTCATCATCATCTGACTGTTCAAGTGGGAATGTTATTGTTTCTTGAGTAGATTTTCTGGCTTTAGACATAGGAACTCTCCTGGCAGGGGCTTTGTTCTTGATACCTGGCTTGGTAGCAGCTGTAGTGCCACATTCTTACTTTAGCTCTTTTTTCTTTGTTGAAGTCACTTTTTCATTGACCAAAAAGTCCTCATCCTCACTCTCTGAGGGTATCTTCTTCCTTGTCCTTGTGGCAGCTTTGGGCAGATTGCTTGGTGTGCTTCTGCTTCCCTCATCATAACCACTAGGGCTTGTGCCCTCACTCAGATTCACATCATGTTCTGACCTTTTCTGGTTGTCACTTGCATCAGACATCTTGCAAAGCAGACCCTATGAATAGATAGGTATGGGCAGAGTAGATGAGCATCACAAAAAGCAGTTGGTTTTGCAAAAATTTGAGTCCAAACTTTAGTTTTAGTTTTCTGGAGACGGCATATTGGAGCTATCTATATGATCATCTCGGTGACACCAAAGCACTTACAGAGCCAAAATACACAAAACTGGTCAGACCGAGTTGTGATTCGGTGGCTTCGAGATGCTATGGTTTCACTGAGATTTTGCTATCGGTCTCACCGATTAGTACATTTCGGTGGCACCGAGTTGTACTTAGTGGAATGGCCAGAGCCAATCGGTGGGACCGAAAGTTTCATTTTGGTCGGTCCGAGGTGAGTTTGGCGGAAACCTAACCCTAAAACTTTTCTTCGAAGCTAATCTAATGGAGTTTTTCTGTGGATAGAATGATTTTAAACGTGGAAAGATACATGGCATTATCCTTGTGTATTGAATCGGAAGTGGATAGCACGAGGAGATCCAATCGTACCCTAGTTTGGTGACGATCCTCTATGGCCGCGGCGGTGTTGACTCCCGTTGACGGCGACGGAGGCCTGCAGCAGAGATGCACAGGCGAAGATGGCGATGATCCGGAGACCAAGAGATCGACAGCAATGGGGCGTGGGCTCGAAGGGTTTGAAGGAATTTTCAACCATACGGGTCCGCAGTATATATACCCATGTGCTGTCGGTGGCACCGAATGGAATGGTTCGGTGGCGCCAAGATACAAAACTGCGTGCAATTATTGCAACTCGGTGGCACTACAAAAAAAAAGACACATCTGTGACATTTTGGCCTGAACGAAAACTTTTTCTGTCATGGTTATGACATTTCTATGACAATAATGGTGACAAAACCACGTATCATCTTAGATGTGGTGGGATCCTATTTCTATGACAAAAAATCATGACAGAAAATGGGCTTTTTGTCCTGGGTGGGCCGGGACGCACCTGCATGACATTCTTTGGGCCGTCCATGACGGAAAAAATCATGGTCGAAGCGACGGCGAGGAAAAATTTAGGGAGTTCCCGGTTACGGTGGGTGGTCGGGGCCGAGTGATGCACTGTGGTTTGCATGTTTCTCTCTCGTACGCGTGTGTGTGTGAGGCATTGGACTCTAATTGAACCCGAGCGATTGCACTAGCTACGTTACTGAACTCGAGTGATCGATCGACCTCTTGGCCGTTAACTGAACCCGAGCAATTAATTCGCTGCTAACTGAACCCGAGCGATTCCTTCGCTGCTGCTGCTAACTGAACATGAGAGATCGATCACTGCTACTACTTTACTGAAGCCGATCAAGCCCCCGTGCGAGGCGTAGCCAGCCGGTGTTGGGTTGCCTCTCGATGAATAGTGATCATTGCTACCGTGCACGCGGTACATAGGACTAGTCGAGACGTGGTGAGTCGAGCTGCTTGCTTGGCTATGGATGAACAGTTCCCGGTGGGGGTTGGATGAACAGGACCCCGTGGTAGTAGGCCATTGCCGCTGGATGAACAGGACCCTAAGGAGGCCACCGCACCCGAGCCGGTTGGGGTGGATGAACAGGACCCCATGGAGGGCTGGTTGAACAGTACCTGGTGGAGGCAGGAGGAAGACACGGTGGATGAACAGTAGCAAGTGGAGGCTGGAGGAAGTCGACGGTGGATGAACAGTAGTAGCCCGTGGAGGCTGGAGCGAGGCAGTAGACGGTGGATGAACAGTATCCTGTGGAGTCCCGTTTTGCAGTACGCCACACCCCTCCCGATGAACAGGACCCCGTTTCGACCGTAGGCGCTCCAACACAAGTCTATTTCCTCCATTTTGTGGTACGCCACGCCCCTCCCGATCAACAACACCCTATTTCGACCGTAGGAGCTCGAACACAAGTCTGTTTCCTCTGTTCTGCGATACGCCAGGCCTTGTTTTGGTTGTTCCGTCCAAGCCGGTTGGCTCCCGATGAACATGACGCATTCCGTTGCCTCCCGATGAACACGACGCAGTTTCTCCGTTCCGACCCGGCCAGTTGGCTACCGATGAACAGGACGCCATTGCTATCATCCGTCGCCTCTCATGTACATGAGCCCTGGCCGTATGTATGCGCGAGTAGGCATTCGAGACCCCGCCTGTATGTACGTACGTGGTCGTATTTTTTGGCATCTGGTTGTACGTATTTGTACACGGTTTAGACTGGACTGCCTTAACTGCTACGTCGAGGGCTCTACTACCACACGTATCGCTCCTTGCTAGGCCACGGGTCATCGTTGCAGAGACACCGATTGGCCAGTATGTATGTACACGTTGGCGACCAGCCAAACAACACTACATATGCTTCGACTGGGTGGGTCCCAGCTGTTAGGGAGGATAAGGAGGCGCTTATTTGCGTGCTAAGATATAGCTGGTGGGTCCCAGCTATCAGCGGGAGGAATCATTTTTTTGCACGTAATATGGAGGCACTTCCTTGCGTTCGAAGATGTAGCTGGTGGGTCCAGCTCTCAGCGTCACCGCGTATAGTCGTCTTTTGATGGCTGTTATTCGTTGACCACGTTGACCATGCCGCGTCGAGAGCACCAAGGTAGTGGACGGCGGCGAGGCCTAGGAAGGGAACGACGCGGAGCTGGGGAAGACGCGGCAGTGGATGTCCATGGGGAGGGAGTATGAGGGTTGACTGCTTCGGCGATGTGAGGCTAGCCTCACCGTAGAATAACAGTGGTTGTGGGTGAGTAGAGGAATGGCCTGGCCAGCGGTTGGAGTAGGAGGGGGCGGTGAGGCCTGGGCGGCAGCACAGCCGGCCATAGGAGGCAGGAGCACACGGTCCCACAGGCGCTGGTTTAGGCGGCTGCATCAAGAAAATCAGACGTTGAAGAAGCAGAACAACCGTTGGATGTTTGGATTAACATCCAACGGTCACTGCTGATAGAATCGTTTGTTGACTAAGTTGAACAACCTTGCGTACGCGTCAACTGAGTAGGGCCATAAGTCAGCCTCCAAATATGATGGGCCCCAGTTGTCAAGGGGAGCACTCGTTATTTTTTGCTTAATAAGGAGTCACTTCCTTGCGTGCGAACATATAGCTGGTGGGTCCCAGCTGTCAGGGGGGTTCATTTTTACGCGTAATAAGGTGGCACTTGCTTGCGTGCGGCCATGGACCATGTGGGTCCCTACTGTCAGGATCTCCACTTACATCCCTCTTCCATGGTTGTCGTCTGTTGACCACGTTGACCACGCCGCGCCGAGAGCATCAACGCGGTGCACGACGGCGAGGCCCAGGAAGGGAACGACCCGGAGCCGGCGAAGCGATAGTAGTGGATGCCCACACTGAGGAGAGTACGAGGGCTGTGATTGGTTCGGCTGCGGGGTGAGGCTGGCATCGCCGGAAAATAACAGGAGGTGCGGATGGGTATAGGGATGGCCTGGCCTGCGGTGGCAGTAGGGTCGGCCGTGAGGCCTGCGCGGCAGCACAGCCGGCCACGGGAGGAGGGAGGAGGCAGTCCCGCCAGCGCTGGCTTGGGTGGATGGAGCAGGAAGATCAGAGATTGAAGAAGCACTACGGTCGTTGGATGGACATCCAACCGCCATTGCTCTCTTGTGTTGACTAAGTTGGCACAGCCTTGCGTACATGTTAACCTTTTTTAGGAAAGCGTACGCGTCAACCTATAGTAGGCGCACAAGTCAGCCTCAAATCTGTGGAAAACAACATACAACCCATTTGCCATTATTTCTAATAATTTACAACCCATTTGCTAATTTTTAAGGATTTTTTTGAGCCCATATTCTTTTTCTAATAATCTACGAAATTTTGCATACTTCGGTGCGGTCCGAACTGTTTTTAATCCCGAAATTTCGAGTCACAGTCAAAGTAATTTGAAAAATAAACATATATCAATATAAAATCCAAATAATTGTCCACACATAAAAACCAATGGAACTTAAAATCTCACAAAAAAAGGAATTTGAAACTAATTGCCGGTTTGTTGTGTTCTAAAAATGTACAACCCATTTTCTGGGCAAGCCGAATGAAACTCTCCTCGTCTTGAAAGATTTGCAGCCCAGTAGAGCTGACAAAAGCAAGTCGGCCTCGGTTGAGTATTCCGTAGAAGAACAAAAAAACTGGGCTAGCCATTTTCAGAAAGAAAAACTACTGGGCTGGTCTTGTGGTAAACTTAAAATAAAAGCCTGGCTAGACAGGCCAGAGTGCCCCGCACAGCCCAGTTGACACCCTGCTCCATCTCGAAAACAAAAAGAACAGGGCGAGCTGCTGGGTCGCTGGTGTCAGCCGCTCATTGTGCAATTCTCTTGTTTATTGACTACGTTGGCAATGGCATGGGACCCAGATGTCAGAAATCCATTAGGAGGCACTTGCGTGTGTACCGCCATGACCCTGGTGGGTCCCTGCTATCATCCTCTCCACGTACAATCATCTCCTGATTGTGTACGCCTCAACCTAGTAGGCTCGCAAGTCAGCCTCAACTACAAAAAAAAAGACACATCCGTGACATTTTGGGTCGAACGAAATTTTTTCTGTCATGCTTATGACACTTCTATGACAATAATTGTGACAAAACCTGGTATCATCATAGATGTGGTGGGCTCCTACTTCTATGACAAAACATCATGACAGAAAATGGGCTTTTCGTCCTGGGTGGGCCGGGGACACACCTGCATGACATTCTTTGGGCTGTCCATGACGGAAAAAATCGTGGTAGAAGGGAGGGCGAGGAAAATTTCGGGGAGTTCCCGGTTACGGTGGGTGGTCGGGGCCGAGCGATGCACGGAGGTTTGCGCTTTTCTCTTGTACACGTACGCGCGTGTGTGCAAGGCATTGGGCTCTACCTGAACCCAAGCGAGGCGTTGGGCTCTAACTGAACCCGAGCGATTGCACTAGCTACGTTACTAAACCCCGATTGATCCCTTGGCTGTTAACTGAACCCGAGTGATTCCTTCGCTACTTCTGCTAACTGAAGCCGATCGAAGCTGCCTCTTGATGAACAGTCCCCGGTGGGGGTTGGATGAACAGTTCCCGATGGGGGTTGGATGAACAGGATCCCGTTGTAGTAGAGGTTGTTGCCGCTGGATGAACATGACCCCGATCAAGGAGGTGGGGATGGATGAACAGTACCCGGTGGAGGGACCCCGTGGAGGGCTGATTGAACAGGACCCCGTGGAGGGCTGGTTGAACAGGACCCCGTGGAGGGCTGGTTGAACAGTAGCCAGTGGAGGCTGGATGAACAGGACCCTGTCGATGAACAGTAGCTGGTGGAGGCAGGAGGAAGTCGACGGTGGATGAACAGTAGTAGGTGGAGGCTGGAGGAAGTCGACGGTGGATGAACAGTATCCCATGGAGTCCTGTTTTGCGGTACGCCACACCCCTCCCGATGAACAAGACCCATGTTTTGCCCGTAGCGCTCCAACACAAGTCCGTTTCCTCCGTTTTGCGGTACGCCACAACCCAACACAACGCTTAAAGCAGAAGAAGAATTGTTCTCATGTCAGGTTCTGTAGCTATGGTTCATACTCCTTTGCTCTTGCATCACTGTATTTACTCATACCAACTATTTTAAAATTTGAAGGATGGAATTGAAACTCCAATAGTGCAACAGGTATGTTTTAAACCTGTTTCTTTAACTCGTTTGCTGTTGTAACTTGCTCTATGTTGATTTCAGTTTCAATCGAATAAACAGTTATGTTCTCATGTCATGCACGTTACAAGTGTTGTTATTGCTTTCTAGTTTCCCACACTTATATTATGTCTATGCTGCTTTGTCTTAAACAGATATTATTTGAACTGTGTCTCTATCTTGATTTGGCAACAAAAACTGGAATGATATAGACCATACAGTGACCATGGTACATAGATATATGTTGTTTCATGCTGTCATCCTGTCCACTTTACTATTGAATTGATTTACCAAAATGAGTTTCATATACAACATGGTAAACCTGTCATGTGTCTGCTTGTTTCTCTTTTAGAATGCGGACAAAATATTGGAGAAGAGTACCCCGTTATGCAATGGTAAAGGAAGTAATGCAGAAAAGGTTCAAGATAGTGAGACATCCCTGTTGGTCTCCAAGAAAGCTGATAAAAACTATCTCGACGACAATGAGACAACCCAAAAGTCATGTCTTGATGTAGTGTTCAAGTTACTGGACACTACTGCTGGCACAAGCTCTTCGAACTCACTGCCTGAATCAGTTCGTCTACTTGAGTCTCAACTTTGAGTTAAAATACATCGATCAGATGTGCTGCGACATGAAGCAGAAGGACTGAGGAAGTCCCTGCAGAATTCAGATGCATACTTTCTGGTGCAACAGCAAGCGCTGGAGGACTTAAGCGCCAAACAAGAGAAAGTTAATAAGCTTGCTAAGCATCTTGCCAGCATGCTAGGTACCCAGGATATTGTTTCTTAAGCTCTTCTGAAGTGGTTTCAGTTTTGGACTTGTTTTGCTGCGGCGTTTATTTGCACTGGTCGCCAACTTTGACAACCAGTGTATGTGATATGTTGCTTTGTTCCCTATATTTGCATTGGTGGTGAACTTTGATGCCCAGTGGATGTAATATGTGTAATAGCCGTAATAGCCTAGCGTTAGTTGCTTGCTTATTTATTTCCTTATTGTCTTGTTTAGTTGTTTGCTTGTAGTCACTGCAGTTCTTTTTCCGCGTTTTTCTCGTCGCCACAATAACCTATTTTTATAGCTAGACCACAGTAACCATGGGCAACATATGGACCGTTGTAACCATGGTCCTGCTACCTGCTGTAGTGACCATGGGCCTCCTACAGGCCGTAGGATCCATTGGCCCTGGACGGGTTGTATATTCAATGGGCCTTATACGGGCCGTATTATTCGTGGACCAATAACGGTCTGCAAAATGGGCCATAAATGGGCTAGAGTCGAAATCGTGTGTTTATGGCCCGACCATAACGGGCCGTTAATAGGCCGAAATGTATAACAGGCTTAATTCTATCGACACACATCATTGGTCGTTAATGGGTCGTATTTGATGACGCTATGAAAACAGCCCACTGGGTTAATGCTAAATCTTGAGCATGCGTTGGTTTTTCCCTTGAAGAGGAAAGGGTGATGCAGCAAAGTAGAGATAAGTATTTCCCTCAGTCAGAGAACCAAGGTATCAATCCAGTAGAAGACAACACACAAATCACCAATACCTGCACAAACAATCAAACAACTTGCACCCAACGTGATAAAGGGGTTGTCAATCCCTTCACGGTCACTTGCAAAAGTGAGATCTTATAGAGATAGATAAAACTAAACAAAAGATAAAGTAAATATTTTTGGGTTTTTTGCTTTATAGATCGGAAAGTAAAAGATTGCAAAATAATAGATCGGAAACTTATATGATGGAAAATAGACCCGGGGGGCCATAGGTTTCAATAGAGGCTTCTCTCAAGATAGCAAATAATACGGAGGGTGAACAAATTACTGTCGAGCAATTGATAGAAAAGCGCAAAGTTATGACGATATCTAAGGCAATGATTATGAAATATAGGCATCACGTCTGTGTCAAGTAGACCGACTCCTGCCTGCATCTACTACTATTACTCCACACATCGACCGACTCCTTCCTGCATCTAGAGTATTAAGTTCATGAAGAAGAGAGTAACGCATTAAGTAAGATGACATGATGTAGAGGAATAAACTCAAGCAATATGATGTAAACCCCATCTTTTTATCCTGGATGGCAACAATACAATACATGCCTTGTTGCCCCTACTGTCACTGGGAAAGGACACCGCAAGATTGAACCCAAAGCTAAGCACTTCTCCCATTGCAAGAAAAACCAATCTAGTTGACCAAACCAAACCGATAGTTCGAAGAGAATTACAAAGATATCAAATCATGCATAAAAGAATTCAGAGAAGATCCAAATAATATTCATAGATAAGCTGATCATAAATCCACAATTCATCGGATCTCGACAAACACACCGCAAAAGAAGATTACATCGGATAGATCTCCAAGAACATCGAGGAGAACATGGTATTGAGAATCAAAGAGAGAGAAGAAGCCATCTAGCTACTAGCTATGGACCCGTAGGTCTGAGGTAAACTACTCACACTTCATCGGAAGGGCAATAGAGTTGATGTAGAAGCCCTCCGTGATCTAATCCACCTCCGGCGGGAGGCCCCAAGATGGGATCTCACAGGAACAGAAGGTTGCAGTGGTGGAAAAGTGTTTTCGTGGATGCTTCTGTTGGTTTGGGAATATATGTGAATATATAAGAGGCAGAGCTAGGTCAGCGGGTCACCGAGGGGCCCAAAAGATAGGGGGCGCGCCCTCCCCCCTTGTCGCCACCTCGTGGATCTTCTTACTTGAACTCCAAGTCTCCAGGGTGTCTTCTGGTCCAAGAAAAATCATCGCGAAAGTTTTATTCCATTTGGAGTCCATTTGGTATTCCTTTTCTGCGAAACTCAAAAACAAGGAAAAAACAGAAACTGGCACTGGGCTCTAGGTTAATAGGTTAGTCCCAAAAATAATATAAAATAGCATATTAATGCATATAAAACATCCAAAACAGATAATATAATAGCATGGAACAATCAAAAATTATAGATAAATTGGAGACGTATCAGTTAACGGGCCATAAGCAGGCCGACTCTAACCACGGGCTGAATTTGGCCCACAAGCAGAATAGGCCAGTAACGGGCCGTAAGTAACCGAATGCTGGAAATGAGCCCAAGAATAAATGGGCCCTTAGAAGGCCAAAAGCTAACACGGGCTGGAAACGGCCCAACGGAATAATGGGTCGTTAATGGGTGTAAAGCGTTACACTGTTCATTATGGGCCAATTTCACCACGGGCCTTTAAAGGGCCAAGAGTTACAAAGGGCCTCATATGGGCCGAAAGACGTCATGGGCCATACATGGGCCGGAAGTTACAACGGGCTGGAATCATATTGGACGGCCCAGATAACGCTACTGGGCCCAATTCGGATAGGCCATAATGGGTCGTGAGTTAGCGGGCTGTAAATGGGCTATATGCGAACATGCCATTAACAGCCTTTCCGTGGGCCGGCCGCTACCTTTTAACCAACTCAAATGGGCCGGCCTTTTCACCTGAATGGGCCTCTGTTGGGACGTGCCACATGTCGATGTATCATAGGCGCCTCACGTCTAATGAGTGGACGACACCTGTCCCAACGCTGAGCCAACACGTGGTTCCTTTGGCCATTGAGAATTTTACACATGGAAAATCCCCATTGGTCCGGGCTGTTAACGGGTTATCGGATCAAAACCGAAACCCGATAGCTTGACGGCGACCCCTTACGGTGGATGCCACGTGTCGGTTACCCTTGACGAAAGCACTTCCATGACGCACCATTTATCGTCATGCAAGTGGACACTTCCGTGATGGTAATTTTGGTAATGTCCTGTGACACTTCTACGACAGCACATGGATGACTATTTGATTCTGTCATAAAATCGTCATGGATGTACATGCATGACAGAAAACGTGACCTACTGTGACAAACACGTATCATCATGAAAGTGTATTTTTTTGTAGTGCTCTAAACCCATGGCGGACAAATACAACCCATTTAAAAAAATAACAGCCCATTCCAAATGTTTAAACGGACCAATTCAACATTCAGAGCAAAGTAACAGGTCTGATCTAGATATAGAGTACTGAACTTCCACGTTGACAACCATCATAGCCAAGTTAACTATGTACTCCCACTAATACTCTAGTGTACAAGTACTAACTTACTCTTAGCTAGCTAGACATTGCCGGCCGCCATCTGTGGTACACGCTAAACACCGGCACCGACGTCCTCCTCCTCGCCTTGGACTTGCCAGAGGTGCGATAGGGCGCATTGCTCGCGCGCGTTGACCCTTTCCATGCCGGCGTGGTCCACCGAAGCTTTGGCTTCTAAGCAGGAAACCCACTTGACGAGCTGGTAGTAAAATTCGGTGTCGTGAACGCGTGCGTGCCCGACAGCTTCCAGGGCTATTTGCCGGGCGCGGGCCTCCACGTAGGCGGCCCAGTTGCGGGCACTCTGCTCGCGACTCAAGAGTGTCGGTGCGCTACAGCTCCATGCCCCGCTGACGGTGCAAATCGGTGATATGCTGCTCCTCCGCCAGGCGGTCGCGCTCCAACAAGTCCTCATACTCTGCATTGCCATCTAAAGACCGATAGAATGCCTCCTCCCTCCGTCTGCCTTCCGGTGAAAAACCGAACACTAGTTTCGGCGGTGACCGCCTCCGGCGTCGTCGCCTATTGCGGACGGGCATGACGCACGTGGCGAGAGCGAGGGTAAGTGGCGAGCGACGTCGGGCCGATGGGGGCTTATGAGGATATGGCGAGTTGGGTGATGGTGCCACCGGAGGATGCCGGGAATCAGTAATTATAGGTGGAAGGTAGGTGAACCAGCATGTCGCGGGAAACGCGATGGTCCTCGCGATAATCGGAATTCAATGCATAAGCAGGCATGGCTTAGCGCGCCAGCTTGCCGTGGAAAACTAGAAAAACTGAAATTATGACTGTGTCGTCCCGTCCTGTCCCGTCCCCTCAGTGGTGCGTCTCGTCCGTGCTGGGTCGCACATCGGCATGCGGTCAAACAAGTGCACTCGATTCGTCCAGATAAGGTACGTGTGTGATCTGTTGGTTCTTCATGTAGGATCGAATCGGTCGCATAGTGTAGGTGTATAGGATCGCAATAGCCGATGAACGTTCGCTGGGAGATAAGGCATTTGCGAACATTTTTGCTGGCAGTTTCGTCAGATTTGCATGGCATTTTCTTCAGAACAACATGTCAGTTTCTTCAGAGGTAGGCGTTTTTATTCAAAAAACTGCCACCTTCAGATCTTGCGTCGCAACTAAAACTGCTAGGAGCGTATTAGTAGGCTAGCTAGTGATTGATCAGTAACTTGTAAACATTGGGCAAACTAAAATAAGGAACTGCTAGTAACTTGTAAACACTAAGCACACAGAAATAAGGATCATGTTGTGCACAGTAGTAAGAGCCGATCCATTCGAAATGTTCACACGAGACTCATAGGCTTGGCCTTGTAATATGTTCACATTAGTAGCCCAAATTCACAACCAACTAGTATAATTTCCATACATAAGATCAACATGTTAATGCATCTCAATGATTCACAGATCATATACAAATATGTAGCTCCTAAAGCAAAGATCTAGAAAAAAACATCTGTTCTTGCTACTAACATGGATGCTTCTCTGGGCCAACATTCAGTGCAGAGTTAAAGACAAGTTTGTTTGTGAAGTCTACATTTCCTCTTACAAACGGAAGTGGGTTCACCAATAGCTGGAACCATAAGAATGAACCACACATGATGGAGGAACATCCACTGCAATACGAATTGGTCTTCTCTCAATCACATGACGTGACTATTTTTGGAATACAAACTTTAACTTAGGCAAAATGATGCCCATTGTATAATTAGACCAAAGCTATGAAGCACCTAGTGTTAGCCAATAAATAGTACAGTACTACCTTTGTGTAGTCCAGTGATTATCCAATCTTTCTATGTCTATTTTCAAATGGCACGGCATGCAGTGACTATACTATTCTCTTATGCAGTTCCACCAAAATTGAGGTCACTTTGTTTGTTTGCCAAATAGCAACGGGCAAACATCTGTTTGCACAAATATCAAGCAGGTATTAAACATAAACCCCACCTTGTATTTTCGGTTTAAACACGTCTCTGCTAGTCGTTTCCGCTTAGCATCTATCATGTTTTGCACTGGACAATTTGATATTGTCATGTTTTGCCCTGGACAGTTTCGTACTGAATTGATTTGCTGGTAGAGAGCAGAAATATAGCGCCTATTCTTCATCAGACCAAGGATATCCATGCTCGCAGTGATGGAAGAGGTGAAATCGATATGACCGAATTGAGCATCCAATCATTGAATCATGTCCTGCACCTCCAATGTAGGTCCACCCTGCCAATAAATTCACATGCAAACCACTAATATTACTATCTAATGACATTACAAAAAGATTAGCAAGATAGTAGCAAACCATTTACCTTCGTAATGAACAGCTCATAGTGCCACCAATTGGATATAAAGGTTTGGAAGAAAACATGCTCATAATGTTGAACCATTTGGACTTTTTGTGCAGTTCCACTAAAATCAAGCATCCCTATTTGCACAGATATTGAAAGTGAGATTACTATAAAAGTGTCACTAGTTAAAGCATAGACTCACAAACATAGGCATTCCAATTTCTTAATGGGAAAAGGTAGCAAGACTATTTCTAACCACCTGTTTGAAGGAATAAATAAGGCAACAACGGCTGATGTCAGGAAGGCATACATAGTATTTTCTGAAAGATTGAACCATTCCTGACCTTTCATCTTCTTGTAAGCATATTTTGTGCAGTTCAACTAAAATAAAATGCCATCACCGCCTTGACAATTCAGTGACACTGTACAAAAAGAAATGACTTACCATTACATCATGATGTCAGGTATGCAATCGACAGGAATTAGAGATAAACATGCAGACCTCCTCTGATAACATAATGAACATTAATTTTAACAAATGTGCGACTAGCTTTACCGGCATAATTTGAGTGAACTCTACACCCTCTGTTCCTTAATATAAGACGTTTTTGTAATTTGATTTAAAGTACCCAAACGTCTAGTATTTAGAAAAACAGGTAGTAGTTTTCTTGAGCACATATCTGGTAAAGCTTGCCACACCTTATATATGTCCATACACTAAAGCAACAGCATTCGAATAGTACAAATATACACTAATCCAGTGGCTAGTGCAATAGTAGAGTAGTTTTTTTTATTATGGAGTACAGTACAATGGTATCACTGGACAGATTTCCATAAGCTAGCACTGGAAGATTTCTATAAGCATTAACTATACAAAATGTAAAGTTAACAAGTTTCAGCATTGGTATACTAGTTGTGCAATAGCATTAAACCAAATACAAAAGTGTCAAGGTAACTAGCATTATTGACTAATGACAGTATAAAGTTTTTTGCAAACCATGTACCTTCAAGTTAAATATCATTTTGAACTCGAGGGGACCTAAAAATTGCTATCCCAATCTTGATAATCGATCAATCTTGATAATTGATCAAACAAATCAAGAAAACAGCCGGAGGAGGAGGTGCCCACTCTTGACCTTTCCTCTTCTCTTCATAATCTTTTGTGCAGTTTAACCAAAATAAAATGACATCAGTGCCTTGGCATTTTGATGACACTGTACAAAAAATTGACTTATCTCATGAAAGTGAGGTATGTAATCTATAAGCATTAACAGTGCAAAAATCTGAAGGTAGTAACAAGTTTCATCGTTGGTATACCGGCTGTGCAGCAACATTAGAATGCCTTAGCTGAAAAATCTTTAATACATCCCCAATCAGCAGCTAACCCTAAAATAATCTAGTGACATTAAATGGCATTGCTTAAATTTATTGGTGGCATTAGACTGAGTGCGGCATTAGTTAAATGTGGCATCACTTTAGCAGTAGCATTGCTTGACTTTACCGGTGGCGTTATACTAACAGCAAAAAAGTGGCAATAAGAGCATGGGAGGCCCACTCGGACAGTGGGCGCACTAGTACAATGTACCTCCACGGACGCATAGAGTGGTGAGAGAGGGATGGTTGCCCAGAGCAACAAATATCTAGGCAGCATATGTAGATTACGTCCCTTTTTTTCTCTTTAGCCACCTTTTTCCTATGTGACTACAACAAACCGATCGACCAGGTCATTCTCTATTACGTTGTCATGCCTTTCTACCCTTTTTCAACCAAGAGACATGATACGTCTCCGTCGTATCTACTTTTCCAAACACTTTTGCCCTTGTTTTGGACTCTAACTTGCATGATTTGAATGGAACTAACCCGGACTGACGCTGTTTTCAGCAGAATTGCCCTGGTGTTATTTATGTGCAGAAACAAAAGTTCTCGGAATGACCTGAAACTTCACGGAGATTATGTTTGGAAATAATAAAAAATATTGGCAAAAGAATCAAGGCCAGGGGGCCCACACCCTTTCCACGATGGTGGGGGGCGCGCCTGCCCCCCTGGGCGCGTCCCCCTGCCTCATGGGCCCCCTGGAGCTCCACCGACCTCAACTCCAACTCTATATATTCGTGTTCGGGGAGAAAAAAATCAGAGAGAAGTATTCATCGTGTTTTACGATACGGAGCCGCCGCCAAGCCCTAAACTCTCTCGGGAGGGCTGATCTGGAGTCCGTTCGGGGCTCCGGAGAGGGGAATCTGTCGCCATCGTCATCATCAACCATCCTCCATCACCAATTTCATGATGCTCACCGCCGTGCGTGAGTAATTCCATCGTAGGCTTGCTAGACGGTGATGGGTTGGATGAGATTTATCATGTAATCGAGTTAGTTTTGTTAGGGTTTGATCCCTAGTATCCACTATGTTCTGAGATTGATGTTGCTATGACATTCCTATGCTTAATGCTTGTCACTAGGGCCCGAGTGCCATGATTTCAGATCTGAACCTATTATGTTTTCATGAATATATGTGAGTGCCAACTTATTGGAATTCTGCATGGCATATTTCCCAACCTCCTGCTATTCCAGGCTCTAGTGCTCAGTCATAAACCTATTGCCCGCTTTCTTGATCCTATCTTGCAAGTCTATAGTCACCTACTATGTGTTATGATCCAGCAACCCCGAAGTGACAATAATCGGGACCACTCCCAGTGATGACCATAGTTTGAGGGGTTCATGTATTTACTATGTGTTAATGCTTTGGTCCGGTACTCTATTAAAAGGAGGCCTTAATATCCCTTAGTTTCTGCTAGGACCCCGCTGCCACGGGAGGGTAGGACAAAAGATGTCATGCAAGTTCTTTTCCATAAGCACGTATGACTATATTCGGAATACATGCCTACATTACATTGATGAATTCGAGCTAGTTCTGTGTCACCCTATGTTATGACTATTACATGATGAACAGCATCCGGCATAATTCTCCATCACCGATCCAATGCCTAGGAGCTTTTCACATACTGTTCTCCGCTTATTTACTTTTCTGTTGCTACTGTTACAATCACTACAAAACCCAAAAATATTACTTTTGCTACCGTTACTGTTACTTCCATATTACTTTGCTACTAAATACTTTGTTGCAGATACTAAGTTATCCAGGTGTGGTTGTATTGACAACTCAACTGCTAATACTTGAGAATATTCTTTGGCCCCCCTTGTGACGAATCAATAAATTTGGGTTGAATACTCTACCCTCGAAAACTGTTGCGATCCCCTATACTTGTGGGGTATCAAGACTATTTTCTGGCGCTGTTGCCGGGGATCATAGCTCTATTCTTTGAGTCACTTGGGATTTATATCTGCTGGTCACTATGAAGAACTTGAAAGACGAGAAAACCAAAATTTATCCCTCAACTACGAGGGGGGGTAAGGAACTGCCATCTAGCTCTGCACTTGATTCACCTTCTGTTTTGAGTAAGCTTGCGACACCTAAACCTGCTTCTGCTATTAATTCTAATATGTCACATGTTATTGATGATGCCACTTCTACTATGCATGATACTTATGATGAAACTACTTCTATTCTTGATACAAATGTGCCACTTGGTGAATTTCTTGATGAACAACTTCCTAGGGCTAGAGAGAATGAAATTATTGAAACTGATAATATTGATGAAAGTGATGATGAAGACTCTCCCCCTAAATATGAATTGCCTGTTGTGACTAAGGGCTATGTTATGGATGAAGAAACTGCTAGAGACTTTCTTGCTTGCAATGATAGAAGTGATCTTAAGAAATTATTAGCTAAGCTGAAACAAAAAACTCTAAATGCTAGAATGAAATATGATCCTGCTTATGCTACTTCACCTATCTTTGTTACTGATAAGGATTATGAATTCTCTGTTGACCCTGATATAATTACTTTGGTTTAATCTGATCCCTTCTATGGCTATGAATCTGAAACTGTTGTGGCACATCTTACTAAATTAAATGATATAGCCACCCTGTTCACTAATGATGAGAAAACCCGCTATTACTATATCCTTAAAATATTTTCGTTCTCATTAAAGGGTGATGCTAAGATATGGTTTAATTCTCTTGATCCTGGTTGTGTGCGTAGTCCCGAGGATATGATTTATTACTTCTCTGCTAAATATTTCCCTGCTCATAAGAAACAAGCTGCTTTAAGGGAAATATATAATTTTGTGCAAATTGAAGAAGAGAGTCTCCCACAAGCTTGGGGGAGGCTTCTCCAATTACTTAATGCTTTGTCTGATCATCCTCTCAAGAAAAATGAAATACTTGATATCTTTTACAATGGACTAACCGATGCTTCCAGAGACCACCTGGATAGTTGTGTTGGTTCTGTTTTCAGGGAAAGAACACCAGATGAAGCTGAAATTCTATTGAATAATATGTTGACTAATGAAAATAATTGGACACTTCCTGAACCAACTCCTAAACCAACTCCGAAGAAAAGGGGTGTTCTATTTCTCAGTCCTGAAGATATGCAAGAGGCAAAGAAATCCATGAAAGAAAAAGGTATAAAAGCTGAAGATGTTAAGAATTTACCTCCTGTTGAAGAAATACATGGTCTTAATTTACCGCCTATTGAAGAAATACATGATTTTAATACATCACCTATTGAAGAAATACATTGTCCTGATAACCCGACACGGGTAGTAAAGGTAAATTCTCTCTACAGATACGATAAAGCTGAAATCCCTCCTACTAAGTTTGCTAGCCAATGCCTAGATGAGTTTGATAATTTTATGGTTAAGCAAGAAGATTTCAATGCTTATTTTGGTAGAGAATTAAAACGCAATGCTTATATGATTGAACACTTGAGTGATTATATGTCTAGAGTTAAATGTGAACTTAAACTCATTAGTAAACATGCTTCTATGGTTACCACTCAAGTAGAACAAGTACTTAAGGCTCAGAATGATTTGCTTAATGAATTGAATAGTAAGAATAATGATTTTGCTGTTAGAGTTGCAACTAGAGGAGGTAAAGTGACTCAGGAACCTTTGTATCCTGAAGGTCACCCTAAGAGAATTGAGCAGGATTCTCAAAGAAATAATGTTGATGCACCTAGTCCTTCTAAAAAGAAGAAAAAGAAAAATGATAGGACCTTCCATGCTTCTAGTGAACCTATTGTAGACACACCTGAGAATCCCAATGATATTTCTATTTCTGATGCTGAAACACAATCTGGTAATGAACATGAACCTAGTGATAATGTCAAAATTTGCATTGACGTAACCCTTTACGACGAACCCTTTTTGTCACCTCCATAATCGAGAAACATATCCTTATTCCACTAAGGATAATTTTGACCGCTGTCCAGTGATCTACTCCTAGATTACTATTGTACTCTCTTGCCAAAATCAGTGTAGGGTATACAATAGATCTGGTACACAGCATGGCATACTTTATAGAACCTATGGCCAAGCCATAGGGAATGACTTTCATTCTCTTTCTATCTTCTGCCGTGGTCGGGCTTTGAGTCTTACTCAATTTCACACCTTGTAACACAGGCAAGAACTCTTTCTTTGACTGTTCTATTTTGAACTACTTCAAAATCTTGTCAAGGTATGTACTCATTGAAAAACTTATCAAGCGTCTTGATCTATCTCTATAGATCTTGATGCTCAATATGTAAGCAGCTTCACCGGGGTCTTTCTTTAAAAAACTCCTTTCAAACACTCCTTTATGCTTTGCAGAATAATTCTACATTATTTCCAATCAACAATATGTCATTCACATATACTTATCAGAAATGCTGTAGTGCTCCCACTCACTTTCTTGTAAATACAGGCTTCATCGCAAGTCTGTATAAAACTATATCCTTTGATCAACTTATCAAAGCGTATATTCCAACTCCGAGATGCTTGCACCAGTCCATAGATGGATCGCTGGAGCTTGCATATTTTGTTAGCACCTTTAGGATTGACAAAACCTTCTGGTTGCATCATATACAACTCTTCTTTAATAAATCCATTAAGAAATGCAGTTTTGTTTATCCATTTGCCAGATTTCATAAAATGCGGCAATTGCTAACATGATTCGGACAGACTTAAGCATAGATACGAGTGAGAAACTCTCATCGTAGTCAACACCTTGAACTTGTCTAAAACCTTTTTGCGACAATTCTAGCTTTGTAGATAGTAACACTACTATCAGCGTCTGTCTTCCTCTTGAAGATCCATTTATTTTCTATGGCTTGCCGATCATCGGGCAAGTCAACCAAAGTCCACACTTTGTTCTCATACATGGATCCCATCTCAGATTTCATGGCCTCAAGCCATTTTGCGGAACCTGGGCTCACCATCGCTTCCTCATAGTTTGTAGGTTCATCATGGTCAAGTAACATGACCTCCAGAACAGGATTACCGTACCACTCTGGTGCGGATCTCACTCTGGTTGACCTACGAGGTTCGGTAGTAACTTGATCCGAAGCTTCATGATCATCATCATTAACTTCCTCACTAATTGGTGTAAGAATCACTGGAACTGATTTCAGTGATGAACTACTTTCCAATTCGGGAGAAGGTACAGTTACCTCATCAAGTTCTACTTTCCTCCCACTCACTTCTTTCGAGAGAAACTCCTTCTCTAGAAAGGATCCATTCTTAGCAACGAATATCTTGCCTTCGGATCTGTGATAGAAGGTGTACCCAATTGTCTCCTTTGGGTATCCTATGAAGACACATTTCTTCGATTTGGGTTTGAGCTTATCAGGATGAAACTTTTTCTTATAAGCATCGCAACCCCAAACTTTAAGAAACGACAACTTTGGTTTCTTGCCAAACCACAGTTCATACGGTGTCGTCTCAAACGGATTTAGATGGTGCCCTTTTTTACGTGAATGCAGCTGTCTCTAATGCATAACCCCAAAACTATAGTGGTAAATCGGTAAGAAACATCATAGATTGCACTATATCCAATAAAGTACGGTTATGACGTTCAGACACACCATTATGTTGTGGTGTTCCAGGTGGCACGAATTTGTGAAACTATTCCACATTGTTTTAATTGAAGACCAAACTCGTAACTCAAATATTTGTCTCCGCGATCAGGTCATAGAAACTTTATTTTCTTGTTACGATGATTTTCCACTTCACTCTGAAATTATATGAACTTTTCAAATGTTTCAGACTTCTATTTCATTAAGTAGATATACCCA
Organism: Triticum aestivum; assembly: GCF_018294505.1. Classification (NCBI taxonomy): domain Eukaryota; kingdom Viridiplantae; phylum Streptophyta; class Magnoliopsida; order Poales; family Poaceae; genus Triticum; species Triticum aestivum. The sequence continues at coordinate 142,766,895 of NC_057814.1, forward strand.
TATCTGCTCAAATCATCTGTGAAGGTCAGAAAATAATGATACCCGCTACGAGCCTCAATATTCATCGGACCACATACATCAGTATGTATGATTTCCAACAAATCTGTTGCTTGCTCCATTGTTCCAGAGAACGGCGTTTTAGTCATCTTGCCCAAGAGGCATGGTTCGCAAGCATCAAGTGATTCATAATTAAGTGATTCCAAAATCCCATCAGCATGGAGTTTCTTCATACGCTTTACGCCAATATGACCTAAACGGCAGTGCCACAAATAAGTTGCACTATCATTATTAACTTTGCATCTTTTGGTTTCAATATTATGAATATGTGTATCACTTACGATCGAGATCCAACAAACCATTTTTATTGGGTGTATGACCATAGAAGGTTTTATTCACGTAAATAGAACAACAATTATTCTCTAACTTAAATGAATAACTGTATTGCAATAAACATGATCAAATCATATTCATGCTCAACGCAAACACCAAATAACACTTATTTAGGTTCAACACTAATCCCGAAAGTGTAGGGAGCGTGCGATGATGATCATATCAATCTTGGAACCACTTCCAACACACATCGTCACTTCACCCTTAACTAGTCTCTGTTCATTCCGCAACTCCTGTTTCGAGTTACTACTCTTAGCAACTGAACCAGTATCAAATACCGAAGGGTTGCTATGAACACTAGTAAAATACACATCAATAATCTGTATATCAAATATACCTTTGTTCACTTTGCCATCCTTCTTATCTGCCAAATACTTGGGGCGGTTCCGCTTCCAGTGACCAGTCCCTTTGCAGTAGAAGCACTTAGTCTCAGGCTTAGGACCAGACTTGGGCTTCTTCACTTGAGCAGCAACTTGCTTGCCGTTCTTCTTGAAGTTCCGCTTCTTCCCTTTGCCGTTTTTCTTGAAACTAGTGGTCTTGTCAACCATCAACACTTGATGTTTTTCTTGATTTCTACCTTCGTCGATTTTAGCATTGCGAAGAGCTTGGGAATTGTTTTCGTCATCCCTTGCATACTATAGTTCATCATGAAGTTCTACTAACTTGGTGATGGTGACTAGAGAATTCTATCAATCACTATTTTATCTCGAAGATTAACTCCCATGATTCAAGCGATTGTAGTACCCAGACAATCTGAGCACATGCTCACTGCTTGAGCTATTCTCCTCCATCTTTTAGCTATAGAACTTGTTGGAGACCTCATATCTCTCAACTCGGGTATTTGCTTCAAATATTAACTTCAACTCCTGGAACATCTCATATGGTCCATGACGTTCAAAACGTCTTTGAAGCCCCGATTCTAAGCCTTTAAGCATGGTGCACTAAACTATCAAGTAGTCATCATATTGAGCTAGCCAAACGTTCATAACGTCTGCATTTGCTCCTGCAATAGGTCTGTCACCTAGCGGTGCATCAAGGACATAATTCTTCTGTGCAGCAATGAGGATAATCCTCAGATCACGGATCCAATCCACATCATTGCTACTAACATCTTTCAACTTAGTTTTCTCTAGGAACATATCAAAAATAAAATAGGGGAGCTAAACGCAAGCTATTGATCTACAACATAGATATGCTAATACTATCAGGACTAAGTTCATGATAAATTAAAGTTCAATTAATCATATTACTTAAGAACTCCCACTTAGATAGACATCCCTCTAATCCTCTAAGTGATCACGTGATCCATATCAACTAAACCATGTCCGATCATCACGTGAGATGGAGTAGTTTCAATGGTGAACATCACTATGTTGATCATATCTACTATATGATTCACGCTCGACCTTTCGGTCTCCGTGTTCCGAGGCCATATCTATTATATGCTAGGCTCGTCAAGTTTAACCTGAGTATTCCGCGTGTGCAACTGTTTTGCACCCGTTGTATTTGAACGTAGAGCCTATCACACCTGATCATCACATGGTGTCTCAGCACGAAGAACTTTCGCAACGGTGCATACTTAGGGAGAACACTTATACCTTGATAATTTAATGAGGGGTCATCTTATAATGCTACCGTCAATCAAAGTAAGATAAGATGCATAAAAGATAAACATCACATGCAATCAATATAAGTGATATGATATGGCCATCATCATCTTGTGCTTGTGATCTCCATCTCCGAAGCACCGTCATGATCACCATCGTCACCGGCGCGACACCTTGATCTCCATCGTAGCATCGTTGTCATCTCGCCAATCTTATGCTTCTACGACTATCGCTACCGCTTAGTGATAAAGTAAAGCTTTACAGGGCGATTGCATTGCATACAATAAGGCGACAACCATATGGCTCCTGCTAGTTGCCGATAACTCGGTTACAAAACATGATCATCTCATACAATAAAATTTAGCATCATGTCTTGACCATATCACATCACAACATGCCCTGCAAAAACAAGTTAGACGTCCTCTACTTTGTTGTTGCAAGTTTTACGTGGCTGCTACGGGCTTAGCAAGAACCGTTCTTACCTACGCATCAAAACCACAACGATAGTTTGTCAAGTTGGTGCTGTTTTAACCTTCGCAAGGACCGGACGTATCCACACTCGGTTCGACTAAAGTTGGAGAAACTGACACCCGCCAGCCACCTATGTGCAAAGCACGTCGGTAGAACCAGTCTCGCGTAGGCGTACGCGTAATGTCGGTCCGGGTCGCTTCATCCAACAATACCGCCGAACCAAAGTATGACATGCTGGTAAGCAGTATGACTTATATCGCCCACAGCTCACTTGTGTTCTACTCGTGCATATAACATCTACGCATAAAACCTGGCTCTGATACCACTGTTGGGGAACGTAGTAATTTCAAAAATTTCCTACGCGCACGCAAGATAATGGTGATGCATAGGAACGAGAGGGGAGAGTGTTGTCCACGTACCCTCGTAGACCGAAAGCGGAAGCGTTAGCACAACGCGGTTGATGTAGTCATACGTCTTCACGATCCGACCGATCAAGTACCGAACGCACGGTACCTCCGAGTTCAGCACACGTTCAGCCCGATGACGTCCCTCGAACTCCGATCCAGCCGAGTGTTGAGGGAGAGTTTCGTCAGCACGACGGCGTGGTGACGATGATGATGTTCTACCGACGCAGGGCTTCGCCTAAGCACCGCTACAGTATTATTGAGGTGGACTATGGTGGAGGGGGGCACCGCACACGGCTAAAAGATCAAACGATCAATTATTGTGTCTCTAGGGTGCCCCCCTGCCCCCGTATATAAAGGAGCAAGGGGGAGGCGGCCGGCCAAGGAGGAGGGCACGCCAAGGGGGGAGTCCTACTCCCACCGGGAGTAGGACTCCTCCTTTCCTTGTTGGAGTAGGAGAGAAGGAAAGAGGGAGAGAGGGAGAAGGAAAAGGGGGCTGCACCCCTTGTCCAATTCGGACCAGAGAGGGGGTGCCCGCCTCCTTCCTTTTGGCCTCTCTCCTCTATTCCCGTATGGCCCAATAAGGCCCAATACTTCTCCCCGGCGAATTCCGTAACTCTCCGGTACTCCGATAAATACCCGAATCACTCGGAACCTTTCCGAAGTCCGAATATAGTCGTCCAATATATCGATCTTTACGTCTCGGCCATTTCGAGACTCCTCGTCATGTCCCCGATCTCATACGGGACTCCGAACTACCTTCGGTACATCAAAACACATAAACTCATAATATAACCGTCATCGAACTTTAAGCATGCGGACCCTACGGGTTCGAGAACTATGTAGACATGACCGAGACACGTCTCCGGTCAATAACCAATAGCGGAACCTGGATGCTCATATTGGCTCCCACATATTCTACGAAGATCTTTATTGGTCAGACCGCATAACAACATACGTTGTTCCCTTTGTCATCGGTATGTTACTTGCCCGAGATTTGATCGTCGGTATCTCAATACCTAGTTCAATCTCGTTACCGGCAAGTCTCTTTACTCGTTCTGTAATACATCATCCCACAACTAACTCATTAGTTGCAATGCTTGCAAGGCTTAAGTGATGTGCATTACCGAGTGGGCCCAGAGATACCTCTCCGATAATCGGAGTGACAAATCCTAATCTCGAAATACGCCAACCCAACAAGTACCTTCGGAGACACCTGTAAAGCACCTTTATAATCACCCAGTTACGTTGTGATGTTTGGTAGCACACAAAGTGTTCCTCCGGTAAACGGGAGTTGCATAATCTCATAGTCATAGGAACATGTATAAGTCATGAAGAAAGCAGTAGCAACATACTAAACGATCGAGTGCTAAGCTAATGGAATGGGTCAAGTCAATCACATCATTGTCCTAATGATGTGATCCCGTTAATCAAATGACAACTCATGTCTATGGCTAGGAAACATAACCATCTTTGATCAACGAGCTAGTCAAGTAGAGGCATACTAGTGACACTCTGTTTGTCTATGTATTCACACAAGTATTATGTTTCCGGTTAATACAATTCTAGCATGAATAATAAACATTTATCATGATATAAGGAAATAAATAATAACTTTATTATTGCCTCTAGGGCATATTTCCTTCAAAGATGTCATGCAAGTACTTTTCCATAAGCACGTATGACTATATTCGGTATACATGCCTACATTACATTGATAAATTGGAGCTAGTTCTGTGTCACCCTATGTTATGACTGTTACATGATGAACCGCATCCGGCATAATTCTCCATCACCGATTCAATGCCTACGAGCTTTTCACATACTGTTCTCCGCTTATTTACTTTTCCGTTACTACTATTACAATCACTACAAAACCCAAAAATATTACTTTTGCTACCGTTACTGTTACTTCTATATTACTTTGCTACTAAATACTTTTCTGCAAATACTAAGTTATCCAGGTGTGGTTGAATTGACAACTCAACTTCTAATCCTTGAGAATATTATTTGGCTCCCCTTGTGTCGAATCAATAAATTTGGGTTGAATACTCTACCCTCGAAAACTGTTGCGATCCCCTATACTTGTGGGTTATCAAGACACGAGACTCGTTCCTTAGCTACTAATTTTCCCCTTTTCAACCTAGATGCGGGTTCGATACCTAGTCTCTTCGACGGTACTTTCTCCCTTCCTTTCCTTATTCAACCCAGACATGGATTAGTCTGCATGAAGTAGGGTTTCCTTTAATAGTGCAAATTAATGAATTCGTCTGCGTGACCAGCAGAGTAGTGGATAGCAAACTGGGGAGATGGTGGAGTGGAAAAAGATCCACATGCGGCGACGTGGCAGATGGGGCGATAGAATAAGGGTATGGTTCAAAAAGAGGTAGCATACCCGAGGGTCCGCGGGAAGTGGCTTCGCTCGTGGTCGTCGTCCTCCACACACACTACGGCAACGAGCTTGGGGACGGAGGCCATCCCACGCGGGTGCTAGGCCTGAGAGGATGGCCTTGTCGTCATTGTGTGACCTCGCTCGCCGACGACGAGTGCATCAACGCTGCACGTCCTTTTCTTCCTCGGCGGATGGGATCCTGGCGGATCTGTGGCCACCGTTGAGGAGGGAGAGAGAGGAGCCACCGCTGACTTTTTTAGATCTAGAGAGAGGGTGATAGTGTGAGAAGCAAGTGGGCAGCCCTTAGCAAGCAAGCACTGAAGCTCCAGCCTATATATCTTTTTTGATGCTAGTACTAGAGGTGGAGTAGTGGTAGAGTAGTTTATATTTTCTCTGCATACAGTACCATTTAGTTGTGCTTCAAAATTGAATGGCACGCCATTAAAAAATAAAGTCAAGAAATAATGCGGCACCTCGGGCCAACGTGGCCAGATCACATTTTGCACGAGAAATGACACACCATGTTTCATTGAAGGCTTTATGCCCAGGGCAACGGTTACCGAGGCGTCATGGTGAGTGGGGGTGTCCCCGTCCTGTCATGCTGACATGCGTCCCTACCTGGGCCCAGTAGTCAGGCCTCACGTCATTTCGTCCCCCCCAACAGGCAGGGCGTGCGTGTCGTGGGCTCGATGGCTACTGTCGGCCCAGTGGAAACCAAGATACCACGGGCCACCTGCCTATGGCCCAGGAAGGGCCCCGTGGCCCAACTCATGAGGCAGCCCACCAGCGGGCGCCAGGAGCCAGCAGCCTCGCGAGGGCCCTGCCCCGCGAGGGGCACTCTTCTACGTAGGACTTCACCGAAACTACCATCACGGCGAGCTGTCTCTCGAGGCCTCCCTCACGAGGCGCCCTCTCCCGAGGCCTACCGAGGAGCCATGAGGGGCGGGTGCCGCCCATCACGTGGGTGACGTCGTGCAGGCAGGTGCCAGCCTGCACGGTCAGGACAGTTTCCCCTTCGGTGCTAAGGGAGCAGTTGTGCCTACCTGCCCCCAAAGCAAGTCACAAAGGTTTCCCCTTTGGTGATAGAAGACCAAGATGGTGGCGCGACAGGACGGGGGTCATCGTGTAACCCCTAGCGCATCATGGATAACACCTTTTGCAGGCGAAGACCACCTTTCATCAGGGGAAGCATCGGCGCCTCTCCCCTTTCAAATTGTCGCCCTGTGGTAACCCTTTCCCACTCATATTTTTGGGGAAGATGCCCAAGGCATCTATATAAGGGACAGTGCAGCCACCATAGCAAAGGATCGACTCCTTCCCAAACTCTAGCGCCATTGCTAGCACTCATAGAGCTTGGGCTCATCTTGTAGCTCCAAGAGCACTGTCCACAAGGAATACAACCAAGCAGGAGTAGGGTATTACACCACACGGTGGCCCGAACCTGGGTAGCTTGTTGTGTCCCTGTCGCGCCTGACTTGTAGCCTCGTAGACGCAACGCCAGGCCCCCAAAGCTCGAACCAGGGTTTTGGAGGATTTCCAATGGCTCAGAATCAATCCCCCGACAATGCAGGTGATAACAAGATCACAAGAAAGGACATCTTCCAACATTACGTGCAACGCGAGTAAATACTAGATCATGCCACAAAGACTAATTTTGCATACTAGATCATACCTCATCCTAGAACCGGATTAATCACTCAAACATAGATGAGTAGACACACAAAGAGGAATGATTAATTAATGTTATCAAGATTTTCAACCTTACAAATTACAAGTGTGAAGATGGAGACGGAGAGGGACATGGACACCAGTGCACACGTTCTAGCAAGGACCGGCACCCAATTATGGAGGTGGTGATGAGACATGGTGGAGCTGTGTAGGGAGAGCCTCCCTATGGCTGCCCGAAGTTGTGGTTGATGATGATGGTTAAGATGGCGGCTAGGGTGGAGGTGTTTATATGAGAGGCCTTCTCGGGTCTTCTCCATTGATGTGGATCCTCCTCCATACAAGGGCTCTAGATGAGCCTTATCCTCTCCCAAACGCTTCCTTATTGTCCAAGGATCTCGTGGGAACAAATGGGGATGAAATCAATAAAGAAATCACGTCTGGAGAGGAAAATTTCGGGCTTGATTTCCTTCCATACGACTAGCCATGATCGTATGGTACGTCATCTTTTACTATGGTCCTCTTCGGTAAATCGGCCGCCATTTCTTCATACAAACTCAGAATTTGATGTTCTTGGGCTCGCTTGATTCAATGAATGATGTCGATCCATTTGTGGTATTAGATCTTGGTTTTCATCACTCCAAAAAACTGACTTTTGTCACTCTCCGAAACAGCTAAGTCTGGTACTGCCAGTTGATACATCCCAAACGTATCTACTTTTTCAAACACTTTTGCTCTTGTTTTTTACTCTAATTTGCATGATTTGAATGAAACTAACCCGGACTGAAGCTGTTTTCAGCCGAACTACCATGGTGTTATTTTCGTGCAGAAATAAAAGTTATCGGATTTGGCTAAAAAATTATGAAGAATATTTCCAGAATATATCAAAATTATTGCGAAAAGATCTTCTCGAGGGTGCCACGACATAAGGGGCGCCCTCCCCTAGGGCACGCCGGGTGAGATCATGGGTCCCACAGACCTTCGTTTGCCCTAACTCCAACTCCATAAGTACCGTCTCGCGAAGGAAAAAATCAAAGAGAAGAAATCATCACGTTTTACCATACGGAGCCGACGCCACCTCCTGTTCTTCAACCCTTCTTCATCAACAATTCCATGATGCTCACCACTGGGAGTGAGTAATTCTTTTGTAGGCTTGCTAGATGGTGATGGAGCTGGATGAGATTTGACATGTAATCGAGTCAATTTGTTAGGGCTTGATCCCTAGTATCCACTATGTTCTGAGATTGATGTTGCTAGACTTTTCTATGCTTAATGCTTGTCACTAGGGCCCGAGTGCCATGATTTAAGATCTGAACCTACTATGTTTACATGAATATAAGTGAGTTTTGGATCCTATCTTGCAAGTTGTATTCACCTATTATGTGTCATGACCTGTAGACCCCAAGGTGACAATAATTGGGATTCGCTCTGGTGATGACCGTAGTATGAGGAGTTCATGTATTCATTGAGTGTTAATGCTTTGCTCCGGTTCTCTGTTAAAAGGAGGCCTTAATATCCCTTAGATTTCCTTATGGACCCCGCTGCCACGGGAGGGTAGGACAAAACATGTTATGCAAGTTCTTATTATAAGGACGTATGACCACATACGGAATACATGCCTACATTGAATTGATGAATTGGAGCTATTGTGTATTGCTCTAGTTTGTGACTGTTATATGATGAATATCATCCAACACAAATATCCATCACTGATCCAATGCTACGGTTTTCTCATGTTGATCTTTGCTAAGTTACTACTGTTGCTGCTATTACAATCACTACAAACTGCTTTTGTTACTGTTCCTGTTACTATTGCTACTGTTACTGCTACTATCAAACTACTATGCTACTAAACACTTTGCTGCAGAGATATTATTTTCTAGGTGTGGTTGAATTGACAACTCAAGTGCTAAGGCTCATAAATATTCTCTGGCTCCCCTTGTGTCGAATCAATATATTTGGGTAAAATACTACCATCGAAGACTATCGCGGTCCCCTATACTTGTGGGTTACCAAGACCTTTTCTTGGATCCGTTGCCGGGGAGCATAGCACTATGTATTGACTTCACTTGGGATTTATATATGTGTTGATCACTATGAAGAATCTGAAAGACGCTAACGCCAAGATCGTACCCTCCAAGACGAGGGGAGGTAAGGAACTGCCATCTAGCTCTGCATTTGATTCACCTTCTGTTTTGAGTAGGCTTGTGACACCACCACCTGTTATTCATTCTGATATGTCGCAAGTAATTGATGATATTACTTCTGTTATAAATGAAATGTGTGATGATGCTAGTACTCTGCTTGATGATACTGTGCCACTAGGTGAATTTCTTGATGAACAAATTGCTAAAGTTAAACAACTTGAGACTGTTGAAACTGATGAAAACTATGATTCACCTATTATGCCCAGCTCTCCTACTAGATTTGAAATGCCTAAAGTACCTAAGGGTTATGTTATGGATGGGGAGATTGCTAGGGCATTTCTTATTTGTAATGATAGATATGATCTTATGAAATTGATAAGTAAGTTGAAAGAAAAAGCTATGATGGAGAAAATGAAATACGATCCTAAGTTTGTTACTTCTCCTATCTTTGTTACCGATAAGGATTACTCTGTTAATCCTGAATTAATTACTTCAGTAGAATCCGATCGTTTTCATGGTTATGAATCTAAAACTGTTGTGGCACACCTTACTAAACTGCAGGATATTGCCACCATATTTGCTCATGAGAAAAAAATTCGCTACTACTATATCTTTAAGTTGCTTCCTTTCTCATTAAAGGGTGATGCTAAAGAATGGTTTAAAACTCTTGCTCCTGGTTGTGTGAGTAGTCCCCAGGATATGATATATTACTTCTCTGGAAAAAAATCCTGCTCATAATAAACAAGCTGCCTTACAGAAAATTTATAACTTTGTGTAATTTAAAGAAGAGAATCTCCCTCAAGCTTGGGGAAGACTTCTCCGATTACTAATGCCTTGCCAGATCATCCTCTTAAAAGAAATAAAATACTTGATATCTTTTACAATGGACTAACTGATGCTTCTAGGGACTACCAATTGCAATTCACCAATATAATCCACAACATAAGCATATTTCTTGAAGATAGGACTATCATAAGCGAGAGCAGCATTATCTTTCGTATCTTTATCATCAATAACTTAAGGTACGAGCAGAACATACATATTCATAAGGGAGCACAATATATAAATAGTGAGAAACCACATTATTAGTGCCAGAACATGAGCACATACATCGTCTGTAGTGAAGTTCTATATATCTAGCCAAATGAACCTATATATATATATCAGGGGAAACCAAACCAGCTGCTCAATGGGACTTGTGATGCTCGTGCGCCGCAAGGGCGTGCTTAACCGGGCGCGCCTCTACTCCTCCACCCTCGCGGCTCAGGACCGTGAAGGGCATGTACGTCCCGAGGATCTTGTCCCACACGACGAAGAAGGGCTGCGAGAAGTTGTGCTTGTTGCCGTAGAGCTGGTGGTGGATGTTGTGGAAGGCGCTGTTGTTGGCGAAGACAGCGTGGAAGATATTGCCGGGCAGCCAGAGGCCACAGTGGTCGTCGACGGTCTTGATGGCGCCGAACGAGATGAAGAAGATGGCGGTGCGGGGGGTCATCCCGGAAGCGAGGTACCCGACGGCGCCGCTAGCCGTGTCCATGAGCAGGCCCTCCAGCGGGTGGCTGTAGAGCGCCCCGAACGCGTAGGGCACCAGGATGGTGTGGTGCTGCGCGTGGACGTGCTTGTAGAGGAACTTGTTGGTGTGGAGGTACCTGTGCACGAAGTACTGCCACGTGTCCATGGCGAACATTGCCACGACGAACTGCAGCGCTATCACCGGCGCCGGAGGCTGCTCCCTCGTGTCGCGGCTCCCATCGCCGGTGATCTGCATGCATGTTTCGCAGAAAGTAAGAGCAGAAGTTACGTCCTACTACTTCGTCCCATAATGTAAAACGTCTTTTTAACACTACACTACCAACTTGTGCATGGATGGCACGAGGAGGGGATCGAAGTAGTACCTTGAAGACGATGAGCGAGACGGCGACCTGGACGGCCTGCTGGAGGAGGACGCCCTTGAGGACGGTGCGCTTGGAGGGTATGTTCCTGGTCTCCTCGTCCTCCTTGGGGTGGAGGCGGTAGCGGTCGGCCGTCCCCAGCGCGTCCAGCACGATGTACAGCCCCGAGTAGAGCCAGTACACCGCGATGGGCACGAACGTGCCCAGTAGCTCGTCCGAGACCGGGAATGCCATCTAGATCAGTATGTTGCCAAACCCGACAACCCAGATGTTTACAGCGCACACTGATGGATTGCCTCCTCTAGCTTGGAGATGGATAGATGCATGGATGGTTTTGATGTAGGCCACGGCTGCTGCTTCAGCGGCCATTTATAGGGGGCAGGGGGAGGAATGACAATGCGGCGGGTCTACGAAGGCTCGCGAGACCGGGGAGAAAACTTGGGATAACTCTGCACGTGCTTGGGGCGAAGAGAATTCAAGCTAGGGTGGCGGAGGCCGACGGGAAAGCATGCATGCAACACTCGCGCGTGTCCAGAGAAACATCACTTTCGTCCATGGTTCAGTAACGGGTGAGCGTATGTGGTCAGTCCAGCTATTTTTACCCTGTGTACGTACTTGGCAGATCACTGGAACGGCACGTGAGCTGAAGCTGCCGGTCCGACTTGGTGTTCTGCAAGTGTTCTAGGTTATATGACTCTGCTTCGTCAACTCCCGCGGAACGACAAAATGTTGTTCGTCCAACTCTATCTGTTAGTACATGTTTCACCTTTGCATTTCGAAATGAGCGGGGTATTCCATTTGGTCAGCGACGAGTTACTAGATATTCCACGGAACCGCAGCTATCGAGCGCCATTTTTCTCCCAAGACTTAACATTTCAAATTAGACGTCTTGACCTTTCACGGCGAAAGCCAATCCGTTTCTCCTCCCGCCTTCACGAGGAGAGATCGCACTAGTACAGTACGTGCACTACAAGTCTACAACTCTGACATATGATATATTTGAATTCAGAGAATAGGAGCTCTCACTGCTCACCAGTCTCGAGTCAGGCAGCCCATCCTTGGCCCGAGGGTGGTCGGTGGTGTGGAAGCTACCGCCGAAAGGAAAATCGAGCAGGCTAGGAGGCGATTGCCCACACTGTCGATAACAAAAACTGTGCAAGCTTAAAATTCCTCTTCGAGTGAATACCTTTTTTTTTATAAACATGTGTGCGATCTTAACTAGAGATAACCTGACGGTTCTCATTTAGCAAGGTAGTAAGATATGTGTCTTTTATGTCAACATGACGAGTCTATTAATCAAAACAATTAGTGTAAATTTGTCTGTTTCGTGTCATCCATGGTCCAAATAGCTTCAAACTTTTACCTTCACTATAATATGTTCGGCAATTGGTTGCGGGATTTTCACACCGAAAAATGTGCATATATTATTGTGGGGGCGGCAGATTTATATTGGACTTTGTGGCTTACGAGGAATAATATGGTTTTTAAAGGAAAATGTGCTTCATCTCCGGTGCAGGTTATACATGTATGTATGGGTGGCTCCATACTTGCTCTATCCTATAGAGGCCGGAGAACAGATTTTTTTTATAATGATGTCTACCAGGCTGGAGCATACAGGAAGGTTTTCTCTCATCATGGGTGGTTGTTTCATCTCCGGATAGTATCTACCCAACCTTAAGTTTGTCTCCTTTGTTAGTTGTGAAATGATATTTTCTTTTTGTTGTGTTGGATGTGTGTGTCGTGTTATGCACACGCTAGGAATCATAGAGTGAGAGCAACTCCAACGGGCCGACCCAAACGGACGGCGATTTCGTTCGCTTTTTGTCCGTTTGGGTCGGCCGCCCGCCCTGCATCCACCCTCTTTTAGATTTGGGTCGGCAGTGTGCCCAACGCGCCGACCCATATGTACCGGCGTGGCCGGCTGGCCGCCAAATATTTACATTGATTTGCATTCAAACATATTGTCAAATAACATAGTTCCGAATAAAAATATTATAGTTTTACAAGCCGGATACAAATAAAAATGTTTCACATAGATTTGCAGCCGAATAAAAGAAGATACATCTATTGGTTGCCAACATGAGCCCACATATGCTCAACCAAATCATTTTGCAGCTGCACGTGAGTTTCTCAATCACGCATGTCTTCATGAAATTTGGTGAACTGTTCAAATGTTGCCGCTACTCCATGCTCAGGCACAACATTCTCACCCTGAAACTGAAACCCTTGATCGTACAGACGTTCCGGGCGCTCGTCTTCTACGATCATATTGTGCATGATCACACAAGCAGTCATCATCTCCCACGGTTTCTGCGTGCTCCAGGTATTAGCATGATACCCCGAACGATGCCCCATCGAGATTGCAAAGCACCAAAGGCACGCTCGACATCCTTCCTGGCACTCTCTTGCTCCTGGGTAAATTTTTTCCTCTTCTCTCCGACAGGGTTGGGTATTGTCTTGACAACTAGCATAATGCCTGTTGGGAACGTAGCAGAAATTCAAAATTTTCTACGCATCACCAAGATCAATCTATGGAGTAATCTAGCAACGAGGGGAAGGGGAGTGCATCTACATACCATTGTAGATCGCGATGCGGAAGCGTTGCAAGAACCCGGATGAAGGAGTCGTACTCGTAGTGATTCAGATCGCGGTTGATTCCGATCTAAGCACCGAAGAATGGTGCCTCCGCGTTCAACACACGTGCAGCCCGGTGACGTCTCCCACGCCTTGATCCAGCAAGGAGAGAGGGAGAGGTTGGGGAAGACTCCATCCAGCAGCAGCACGACGGCGTGGTGGTGGTGCAGGAGCGTGGCAATCCCGCAGGGCTTCGCCAAGCACCGCGGGAGAGGAGGAGGAGGGAGAGGGGTAGGGCTGCGCCGAAAGAGAGACGTTCTCGTGTGTCTTGGGCAGCCCAAACCTCAACTATATATAGGGGGGGAGGGGGCTGCGCCCCCCTCTAGGGTTTCCACCCCAAGAGGAGGCGGCCAGCCCTAGATCCCATCCAAGGGGGGCGGCCAAGGGGAGGAGAGGGGGGCGCCACTAGGGTGGGCCTTCAGGCCCATCTGGACTAGGGTTTGCCCCCTCCCACTCTCCCATGCGCCTTGGGCCTTGGTGGGGGGCGCACCACCCCACCTGGGGCTGGTCCCCTCCCACACTTGGCCCACGCAGCCTTCTGGGGCTGGTGGCCCCACTTGGTGGACCCCCGGGACCCTCCCGGTGGTCCCGGTACATTACCGATATCACCCGAAACTTTTCCGGTGACCAAAACAGGACTTCCCATATATAAATCTTTACCTCCGGACCATTCCGGAACTCCTCGTGACGTCCGGGATCTCATCCGGGACTCCGAACAACATTCGTTAACCACGTACATGCTTTCCCTATAACCCTAGCGTCATCGAACCTTAAGCGTGTAGACCCTACGGGTTCGGGAACCATGCAGACATGACCGAGACGTTCTCCGGTCAATAACCAACAGCGGGATCTGGATACCCATGTTGGCTCCCACATGTTCCACGATGATCTCATCGGATGAACCACGATGTCGGGAATTCAATCAATCCCGTATGCAATTCCCTTTGTCTATCGGTATGTTACTTGCCCGAGATTCGATCGTCGGTATCCCGATACCTTGTTCAATCTCGTTGCCGGCAAGTCTCTTTACTCGTTCCGTAACTCACATCATCCCATGATCAACTCCTTGGTCACATTGTGCACATTATGATGATGTCCTACCGAGTGGGCCCAGAGATACCTCTCCGTTTACACGGAGTGACAAATCCCAGTCTCGATTCGTGCCAACCCAACAGACATTTTCGGAGATACCTGTAGTGCACCTTTATAGTCACCCAGTTACGTTGTGGACGTTTGGTACACCCAAAGCATTCCTACGGTATCCGGGAGTTGCACAATCTCATGGTCTAAGGAAACGATACTTGACATTAGAAAAGCTCTGAGCAAACGAACTACACGATCTTGTGCTAGGCTTAGGATTGGGTCTTGTCCATCACATCATTCTCCTAATGATGTGATCCCGTTATCAACGACATCCAATGTCCATGGTCAGGAAACCGTAACCATCTATTGATCAACGAGCTAGTCAACTAGAGGCTTACTAGGGACATGGTGTTGTCTATGTATCCACACGTGTATCTGAGTTTCCTATCAATACAATTCTAGCATGGATAATAAACGTTTATCATGAACAAGGAAATATAATAATAACCAATTTATTATTGCCTCTAGGGCATATTTCCAACAGTCTCCCACTTGCACTAGAGTCAATAATCTAGTTCACATCACCATGTGATTAACACTCACAGGTCACATCACCATGTGACCAACATCCAAAGAGTTTACTAGAGTCAACAATCTAGTTCACATCACTATGTGATTAACACTCAATGAGTTCTGGTTTGATCATGTTATGCTTGTGAGAGAGGTTATTAGTCAACGGGTCTGAACCTTTCAGATCCGTGTGTGCTTTACGAATATCTATGTCATCTTGTGGATGCTACCACGCGCTATTTGGAGCCATTTCAAATAATTGCTCTACTATACGAATCCGGTTTACTACTCAGAGTCATCCGGATTAGTGTCAAAGTTCGCATCGACGTAACCCTTTACGACGAACTCCTTTTCACCTCCATAATCGAGAAAATTCCTTAGTCCAATAGATACTAAGGATAAGTTCGACCGCTGTCATGTGATCCATTCCCGGATCACTATTGTACCCCTTGACCAACTCATGGCAAGGCACACTTCATGTGCGGTACACAGCATAGCATACTGTAGAGCCTACGTCTGAAGCATAGGGGACGACCTTCGTCCTTTCTCTCTCTTCTGCTGTGGTCAGGTCTTGAGTCTTACTCAATACTCACACCTTGTAACACAGCCAAGAACTCCTTCTTTGCTGATCTATTTTTGAACTCTTTCAAAATCATGTCAAGGTGTGCGTTCTTTGAAAGTATCATCGGGCGTCTTGATCTATCTCTATAGATCTTGATGCCCAATATGTAAGCAGCTTTATCCAGGTCTTCCTTTGAAAAACTCCTTTCAAACAACCCTTTATGCTTTCCAGAAATTTTACATCATTTTGGATCAACAATATGTCATTCACATATACTTATCAGAAATGTTGTAGCGCTCCCACTCACTTTATTGTAAATACAAGTTTCTAACAAACTTTGTATAAACCCAAAAACTTTGATCACTCCATCAAAGCGTATATTCTGACTCCGAGATGCTTGCTCTAGTCCATGGAAGGATCACTGGAGCTAGCATACCTTTTAGCATCCTTAGGATCGACAAAACCTTTCTGATTGTATCACATACAACCTTTCCTTACGAAAACTAGTAAGGAAACTTGTTTTGACATCCATCTGCTAGATTTCATAAATGCAGCTAATGCTAACATGATTCCGACGGACTTAAGCATCGCTACGGATGAGAAAATCTCATCGCAGTCAACTCCTTGAACTTGTGGAAATACTCTTTTCCACAAGTCGAGCTTCATAGACGGTAACATTACCGTCCATGTCTGTCTTCTTCTTAAAGATCCATTTATCTCGGATTTCATGGCTTCTAACCATTTGTCGGAATATGGGCCCACCATCGCTTCTCCATAGCTCGTAGGTTCATTGTTGTCTAACAACATGACTTTCGAGACAGGATCACGTACTACTCTGAAGTATTACGCATCCTCGTCGTCCTACGAGGTTTGGTAGTGACTTGATCCGAAGTTTCATGATCACTATCATAAGCTTCCACTTCAATTGGTGTAGGTGCCACGGGAACAACTTCATGTGCCCTGCTACACACTAGTTGAAGTGACGGTTCAATAACCATATCAAGTCTCCACCATCCTCCCACTCAATTCTTTTGAG
The DNA here is from genome assembly GCF_018294505.1 of Triticum aestivum. NCBI lineage: Eukaryota > Viridiplantae > Streptophyta > Magnoliopsida > Poales > Poaceae > Triticum > Triticum aestivum. The sequence goes on from NC_057814.1 coordinate 142,783,745, forward strand.
AGAAACTTTTCCTCGAGAAAGGACCTGTCTCTAGAAGCAATTACTTTTGCTTCCAGATCTGAAATAGGAGGTATACCCAATTGTTTTTGGGTATTCTATGAAGATTCATTTATCCGCTTTAGGTTCAAGCTTATAAGCATCGCAACCCCAAACTTTTAAGAAACGACAACTTAGTGTTTCTCTAAACGGTGTCGTCTCAACGGAATTGTGTGGTGCCCCTTTTAAAGTGAATGCGGTTGTCTCTAATGCCTAACCCATAAACGATAGTGGTAATTCGATAAGAGACATCATGGTATGCACCATATCCAATAGGGTGCAGCTATGATGTCCGGACACACCATCACACTATGGTGTTCCAGGCGGTATTAATTGTGAAACACTTTCCACAATGTCTTAATTGTGTGCCAAACTCGTAACTCAGATACTCATCTCTATGATCATATCACAGACATTTTATCCTCTTGTCACGACGACCTTCAACTTCACTCTGAAATTACTTGAACCTTTCAATAATTCAGACTTGTGTTTCATCAAGTAAATACACTCAGCATCTACTCAAACCATCTGTGAAGTAAGAACATAACGATATCCACTGCGTGCCTCAGCACTCATTGGTCTGCACACATCAAATGTATTACTTCCAACAAGTTGCTCTCTTGTTCCATCTTACTGAAAACGAGGCCTTTCAGTCATCTTGCCCATGTGGTATGATTTGCATGTCTCAAGTGATTCAAAATCAAGTGAGTCCAAACGATCCATCTGCATGGAGTTTCTTCATGCATATATACCAATAGACATGGTTTGCATGTCTCAATCTTTTCAAAAACGAGTGAGTCCAAAGATCCATCTACATGGAGCTTCTTCATGCGTTTTATCCCAATATGACTCAAATAGCAGTGCCACAAGTATGTGGTACTATCATTACTTTTGGCATGAACATGTGTATCACTACGATCGAGATTCATTTTAGGTGCAAGACCATTGAAGGTATTATTCAAATAAACAGAGTAACCATTATTCTCCTTAAATGAATAACCGTATTGCGATAAACATAATCCAATCATGCTCAACGCAAACACCAAATCTCGATGGTAGAGGGAGCATGCGATGCTTGATCACATCAACCTTGGAAACACTTCCAACACATATCGTCATCTCACCTTTAGCTAGTCTCCGTTTCTTCCGCAGCTTTTATTTCGAGTTACTAACACTTAGCAACCGAACCGGTATCTAATACCCTGGTGCTGCTAGGAGTACTAGTAAAGTACACATTCATATAACGTATATCCAATATACTTCTGTCGACCTTGTCTGCCTTCTCATCTACCAAGTATCTAGGGTAGTACTGCTTCAGTGATAGTTCCTCTCATTACAGAAGCACTTAGTCTCGGGTTTGGGTTCAACCTTGGGATTCTTCACTAGAGCAGCAAATGACTTGCTGTTTCATGAAGTATCCCTTTTGCCCTTGCCCTTCTTAAACTAGTGGTTTTACTAACCATCAACAATTGATGCTCCTTCTTGATTTCTACTTTCGCGGTGTCAAACATCGCGAATAGCTCAAGGATCATCATAACTATCCCTGATATGTTATAGTTCATCACGAAGCTCTACTAGCTTGGTGGCAGTGACTATGGAGAACCATCACTATCTCATCTGGGAGATTAACTCCCACTCTATTCAAGCGATTGTGGTACTCAGACAATCTGAGCACATGCTCAACGATTGAGCTTTTCTCCCTTAGTTTTCAGGCTTAAGAAACTTGTCAGAGGTCTCATACCTCTTGACGTGGGCACTAGTCTGTAATCCCAATTTCAGTCTTCGGAACATCTCATATGTTCTGCGACGTTTCAAAAACGCCTCTCGTGCCACAATTCTAAACCGTTAGCATTACTCACTGAACTATCACGTAGTCATCAAAACGTGTATGTCAGATGTTTCGTAACATCTACAGACGACGCTGAGGTCCAGCACACCGAGCGGTGCATTAAGGACATAAGCCTTCTGTGCAGCAATGAGGACAATCCTCAGTTTACGGACCCAGTCCGCATAATTGCTACTTCCAACTTTCAACTAAATTTTCTCTAGGAACATATCTTAAACAGTAGAACTAAAGCGCAAGCTATGACATAATTTGCAAAGACTTTATGACTATGTTCATGATAATTAAGTTCATCTGATTAATGAACTCCCACTCAGATAGACATCCCTCTAGTCATCTAAGTGATACATGATCCGAGTCAAACTAGGCCGTGTCCGATCATCACGTGAGACGGACTAGTCATCATCGGTGAACATCTCCATGTTGATCGTATCTACTATACGACTCATGTTCAACCTTTCGGTCTCTTGTGTTCCGAGGCCATGTCTGTACATGCTAGGCTCGTCAAGTCAACCTAAGTGTTTTGCTTGTGTTCCGAGGCCATGTCTGTACATGCTAGGCTCGTCAACACCCGTTGTATTCGAACGTTAGAATCTATCACACCCGATCATCACGTGGTGCTTCGAAACAACGAACCTTCGCAACGGTGCACAGTTAGGGGGAACACGTTTCTTGAAATTTTAGTGAGGGATCATCTTACTTACTACCGTCGTTCTAAGAAAATAAGATGCATAACATGATAAACATCACATGCAATCAAATAGTGACATGATATGGCCAATATCATTTTGCTCCTTTGATCTCCATCTTCGGGGCACCATGATCATCTTTGTCACCGGCATGACACCATGATCTCCATCATCATGATCTCCATCATTGTGTCTTCATGAAGTTGTCACGCCAACGATTACTTCTACTTCTATGGCTAACGCGCTTAGCAACAAAGTAAAGTAATTTACATGGCGTTATTCAATGACACGCAGGTCATACAAAAAATAAAGACAACTCCTATGGCTCCTGCCGGTTGTCATACTCATCGACATGCAAGTCGTGATTCCTATTACAAGAATATGATCAATCTCATACATCACATATATCATTCATCACATCTTCTGGCCATATCACATCACATAGCACATGCTGCAAAAACAAGTTAGACGTCCTCTAATTGTTGTTGCAAGTTTTTACGTGGCTTGTATAGGTTTCTAGCAAGAACGTTTCTTACCTACGTAAAACCACAACGTGATATGCCAATTTCTATTTACCCTTCATAAGGACCCTTTTCATCGAATCCGTTCCAACTAAAGTGGGAGAGACAGACACCCGCTAGCCACCTTATGCAACTAGTGCATGTCAGTCGGTGGAACCTGTCTCACGTAAGCGTACGTGTAAGGTCGGTCCGGGCCGCTTCATCCCACAATGCCGCCGAAACAAGATAAGACTAGTAGCGGCAAGAAGAATTGGCAACATCTACTCCCACAACTGCTTTGTGTTCTACTCGTGCATAGAAACTACGCATAGACCTAGCTCATGATGCCACTGTTGGGGAACGTAGCAGAAATTCAAAATTTTCTACGCATCACCAAGATCAATCTATGGAGTAATCTAGCAACGAGGGGAAGGGGAGTGCATCAACATACCATTGTAGATCGCGATGCGAAAGCGTTGCAAGAACGCGGATGAAGGAGTCATACTCATAGCGATTCAGATCGCGGTTGATTCCGATCTAAGCACCGAAGAACGGTGCCTCCGCGTTCAACACACGTGCAGCCCGGTGACGTCTCCCACGCCTTGATCCAGCAAGGAGAGAGGGAGAGGTTGGGGAAGACTCCATCCAGCAGCAGCACGACGGCGTGGTGGTGGTGGAGGAGCGTGGCAATCCCGCAGGGCTTCGCCAAGCACCGCGGGAGAGGAGGAGGAGGGAGAGGGGTAGGGCTGCGCCGAAAGAGAGACGTTCTCGTGTGTCTTGGGCAGCCCAAACCTCAACTATATATAGGGGGGAGGGGGCTGCGCCCCCCTCTAGGGTTTCCACCCCAAGAGGAGGCGGCCAGCCCTAGATCCCATCCAAGGGGGGCAGCCAAGGGGAGGAGAGGGGGGGGGCCACTAGGGTGGGCCTTAAGGCCTATCTGGACTAGGGTTTGCCCCCTCCCACTCTCCCATGCGCCTTGGGCCTTGGTGGGGGGCGCACCACCCCACCTGGGGCTGGTCCCCTCCCACACTTGGCCCACGCAGCCTTCTGGGGCTGGTGGCCCCACTTGGTGGACCCCCGGGACCCTCCCGGTGGTCCCGGTACATTACCGATATCACCCGAAACTTTTCCGGTGACCAAAACAGGACTTCCCATATATAAATCTTTACCTCCGGACCATTCCGGAACTCCTCGTGACGTCTGGGATCTCATCCGGGACTCCGAACAACATTCGGTAACCACGTACATGCTTTCCCTATAACCCTAGCGTCATCGAACCTTAAGCGTGTAGACCCTATGGGTTCGGGAACCATGCAGACATGACCGAGACGTTCTCCGGTCAATAACCAACAGCGGGATCTGGATACCCATGTTGGCTCCCACATGTTCCACGATGATCTCATCGGATGAACCACGATGTCGGGGATTCAATCAATCCCGTATGCAATTCCCTTTGTCTATCGGTATGTTACTTGCCCGAGATTCGATCGTCGGTATCCCGATACCTTGTTCAATCTCGTTGCCGGCAAGTCTCTTTACTCGTTCCGTAACTCACATCATCCCATGATCAACTCCTTGGTCACATTGTGCACATTATGATGATGTCCTACCGAGTGGGCCCAGAGATACCTCTCCGTTTACACGGAGTGACAAATCCCAGTCTCGATTCGTGCCAACCCAACAGACACTTTCAGAGATACCTGTAGTGCACCTTTATAGTCACCCAGTTACGTTGTGACATTTGGTACACCCAAAGCATTCCTACAGTATCCGGGAGTTGCACAATCTCATGGTCTAAGGAAACGATACTTGACATTAGAAAAGCTCTGAGCAAACGAACTACACGATCTTGTGCTAGGCTTAGGATTGGGTCTTGTCCATCACATCATTCTCCTAATGATGTGATCCCGTTATCAACGACATCCAATGTCCATGGTCAGGAAACCGTAACCATCTATTGATCAACGAGCTAGTCAACTAGAGGCTTACTAGGGACATGGTGTTGTCTATGTATCCACACGTGTATCTGAGTTTCCTATCAATACAATTCTAGCATGGATAATAAACGTTTATCATGAACAAGGAAATATAATAATAACCAATTTATTATTGCCTCTAGGGCATATTTCCAACAATGCCCATGCGTTGCTACGGGCGCAATACAAACATAGATGAGCACAAGACCATAAATTGTGGGCATTTTTATCTTCTCCACCAAGATGGAGTACCTCAGCTTTTCTAGAAGTACATACATAGCTAATATACTTTTAGATACATACCAAAATTGTGGGAAGACATAACATAATCTTTTTTGATCTCTTTGTTCCTTTCTACTCTCTCTGTTTCTTTATCTAAGGTGTATTATTTTTGGCACAGTGATCAAGGCACACAATTATAGACAAGGTAGGACAAAATTACTCTTGACATCATCACGAGATATGACCGCAACAAGAGTATTTATTTATGGGTCACCACCGCAACAAGACATGACATCATCTTCATTCTCCCTACCTACCTCCTATTTTCTGATAGCCCTTCGACCTCACCTCTGACCTTGCTATCACATTTTTTTAGAAAAGGGGGATGACCCCCGGCCTCTGCATCTGGGCTATGCATACGGCCACTTTATTAATTATTCTCACAAGACCTTACAAAGCCATACAACAACAAGACTGAAGCCACCTGTCTAAGCAACAACTGTCGCTACACCCATCCAATTGATGAAGGAGCGCAGATAGTCTGGGCCTAATACCAAACAGACATCGCAGCCAAACCTAAACATCTAAGACCTGAGGTCCCAACCAGGACGCATGCCGGGTATGGGGCACCTACCAGTCCGGCGCACTCCTCAACCAGGACGCCCACCAGGTATGAGGCCGTCGCAGCCACCTGCCACCAATCCATCTTCAGAGTTGTATTGTTGCATGTACCGTGCCAGGTCTCTCTGCCATCGACGGCACCACGACGCCCGACAGCGTCGTCCTCCTGCGCGAGTCCATCCTCCCACAGCGAACTCCGAATCTGCACTGCGCCACGCCGTCAAGATCCGTCACCATCAGTGTGTAGGATGAAACACCGCTCCACCAAAGAATCCGTCCTCTGGTCCCTCGATCACGTGTGTACCTCCAAGAATGACGCCCCCAAGGGAGGAACGACACCAGAGCGCCGCCGTCATCCGATCATCCGATCTAGGGTTTCCGCCGGAGGTAGCACAGAGTGGCCTTGAGCTTCTCCACGGCGATGCCTTCAAGAAGGGAACGACGCAGATAGCACCGCCACCGCCGGCCTTAGCATAAGCCAAAGGCAAGTTTTCACCAAAATCAGTTCGAAGGGATCCAACTCTCGTGCACGGGCCGCCGTCACCACCAGTACCACCAGGAAGACCCTGGAGTACCGGCAGATCAGCGAGCCGCCGGCACCACTGCATCCAGATCGTCGGCCACGCCGGGCCGCCGCCATCCCCCGTGCCGTCCGGGTCAGATACGAAGCCGCCGACCGCGCTATCACATAGTCATTGCTCTTCTTTGTCATGGTTCATACCCTTCCTATCCACCTATGATAGTGCATTAAAACACCTCAAGGTAATATTCTCTCACTATCACATACAATTGACAATAGTAACAATTGTGGTGGCAGGGAAATATTCTTTCAATGGGCGATGTTTTTGTGACTTTGTCAATCTCAAGACCAACTGCCGTTGCCACGGAAAAATAAATATAGTTCACACGAAAAATATATACTCTTAAGAAAGCATAATTGTCCATCTACATTGCTTGTTCTACTTCTAACTCTGCCATGATTGAAATATTTGTAATCCCTCCCTCTCTTCGATCGTCTTGCTCCGCTCTACAGTAAGTTCAATAGAGCACAAATTTTATTCTTCCTAGCTCACATTTATGGTTACAAGGAATTAAGTCTTATACTGGACACAACCTTGCGAATACATAACACACCCCCTAATGTAGGCTGGGCCCGGAGCCGGTTGCTAGTACAATGCCCGTGCGTTGCCTGGGCAAAATACAGGAAAATAAATCAAACTGGTGACTAAGTGACATGAGTGAAGTCCTACGAATATATATCATCTTTTATCAATTTCTTTAGCAGATACTATAAGAGCAACTATGCATCGGTCGCGTGTTTTTTATCGGTGGTAAAATTTGGTGATCATCGTCTTCTTCCTCCTCTTTGTCTTCCTCCTTCCGTCCCAATGACCCATCCTCCGACGCTGGTCGTGGCTGATGTCAATATCGTGTGCCACCCCACCTGAGCCGCCTTAAGCTTCTTCATTGGTTCACCATTGCCCCGACACTGATCGAGGCCGGTGTCGATGCTGCCCTGCTCATTCTCAAAACAATTATGCAAATCTCAGATGATCTGTTAAACGAAACATGTTATCAGTGCTTGGCGAGATGGCATGTGCATAACTTATATGAAGCATGTGAAAGAGGGTATCATGTTTTTAGAGTTATGGATTGATCAGTATCAGCATGCATGGAAACTTAATGCTTTCCAGAATTAAGCCACATTTTTTCAAGCAAAGCACCATATTTTTGTTATGCTCTAGAAGGATGAAGGAACTGAAATCAACCTTAATGTTTGGCACAATTTTTCAACAATGTATTGAAACTCGTAGACCCTTTGTTCTGTATTGAAACTCCTAGACCTTTCACTCTAGCTTTGTTTGGTTTCTCTGACCACCAATGACACATGAAGATAACCACAAGTGTCCCGTCTTCAGTGTGGCCATGACACAGTCCGAGAGCCTAAGCCAAATATCCTCAAGCATGAGTACAAGCCATGCCCGCTGCACTTTCTTGTATATCTCATATTAAATTATTAATAAAACAAGAAAATTGTAGTTTGGTGCAGCTAGGATAGACAACTTTGGTACTTTCCAGTTAACATGAAAACTGTACACCTATACAGAACAGAAGCAACTTTTGCAGGAACAAAATCGGATAGCAAAAAAGCTGTTTGATAGCCAAATGCATACTAACAAACTATTAGTACAGATTTTGGCTCCCAGCGAATTTAGAGAGAAGCACTAAAAGAAGCATGGAGAATGCCACCATACTTACCAACAGCAACACGGGGAGATGAGCGGGGCAGAATGTATCTTGCCTGATCAAAGTCATTAAACCTTGATCCGTCGTTCTGTGTCCATAGGTGGTGCCAGACAGTGCGGACGACAGCGCAATGCGAGATTGCATCCAGTAGGTTTGAAGGGGCGCGTGGACGCGGAGCCCGACGGCGGTGGCTGCGGAAAATAGGACGGCGTCAGCATCGAGGGCGCACATGAGAGGAGCAGCACGGCGGATCGGCGATCGTGGCATCGGCGATGCGCTTGATCCGGCCTACGTACAAACAATTAATGTAGAAACAATAAGATTACAGACCAATAACCATACTGATTAGCAAGTACCACTAAGAAGTGCAGTGTTACTAAAATAGAAGGGGGTGGCCATTCACTGAAGCATGTATAGATTTTTCTCTTTCAAAGAGAACTGCTTACAGACTTACAACTGAAGTACTCAATATGTTGGCAATGCCGGAAAACATTCCATGAATGATCGGATCGCCAAAGCTAGTGAACTTCCTAACATAACTATTGTTCATTTTTTATTTGGCAAGCAAAGGCATCCAGATCTGTGAACGTCTAGCACAGATAACGGTGATTAAATCAACGGACATATATGGTAGCCTGATGGCCTAGTTCCGCAAGAGCAGTTAAGAGTGGACCTCTTAATAGTCCATTCAGGTGACCCTCCCCGAAAGAAAATATACATTAGAGCACATGCACCCAAGCCCTCTGTATCTAGCCACCCAGCCCCTCTCGGAACCATAGGGATGCTGAGTCAAGCAAAACAGTCACTCCAAAGCAAGAAAAGGAAGTACTGAGTTAACTATATATATAATACAAAACCTATGCAAAAATCCACTTTTCTATACATCAACTTGCAGTAGAAATATTCTGTTTATTTAGCTAAACTTCTAAGTCACACCTTTAAAGGATGCATCTTGTTCTCCTCCACAAGAAAAAAAGAAACAAGAAAATACAACTGTTAAATCCCGAGATCTCAATCATGAAATCATTGTAAGCAATGTGATTCACAAGAGAGGCTCCGGACATCTTGGGTTCACCCTGCTGCAATTCATGAATTAGTGATTGTTTGAGAATCAAGTGGGATTGTACCTCGAGACAATGTATTCTGAAGTTGTGAATGCTTGATATTCAAATCAGGGAATTCTATTCCAAATAGGTTAACCAGCCCAGGGTTACTGTGGAAATCCTCCCCCTGCAGTAGTTTGAGTGTTCATGCTCAGATATTGACTACTTGAGAGTAAAAATAAACTTTGAAGCTGATATAGTATGATTAAAACCGAAATAACAACATATGTCAAGTGAAATTGCATTGGAACCTGCTGTGTTCATCATAAGTTTTGGAAGTAAAAAAATCTATGGGAGGTACAGTAGAGCCTAGAGGATGGTTCGACTGCTCTTTGCTTTCAGAAGTTTTGAAAGTTGTTCAATATATGCAGAACTGAATGTGCCAACTTCAGTTGTGCATAAACACTCGATCATGTGAGCTTCAACGACAGAACACCCACATGCAATCGAACATCATTAACATCCAGAAGAGAATGTGTCAGTTTTAGTCTTGCAAGAGCACAACACATAATCAGGGGTTTGATGATTTGAGGCATTTTCTTCATCAGTCAAATGTGCATGTGTGTACAGAGGGACGATAGCAGCAGCATGCTAATAGCATCTACAATGCGAGTCGCCTATGTAAATGCTTAGAGATTAAGAATACAAAGTCGTAAAATTTAAAATCATCTAAATGCCCTCTCTCAATGCTTGATGCTAAGTAGGGCGCTAATTACAGGCTGCAAACACCTTCAGTATTCTATGGTTTTCACTTTCAGTTTCAGAAAATTTTCATCACCAACCGAAACCACCTAAATTTAGTGAATTTCAGTGATTTTGGTTAGCGTTTCGACAAAAAGGCCAAAATATTTATGAGCTATCCTTACTTAGTGGAGTACATGTACGGGGTAGTTAGTCTTGGATGCCATCGGTTCATAAATCGATACAAAAGAAAAGGATCTGACAAAGCATGCATGAGTACATCCAAGGAGCTCCTAGCATTGACTTGTAATGGTGGTGGGCAGTGGCCGCAGTTCTAGCCCCAAAAATTATATACATAGGAATCATAGGTTGAGATGAACCCATATTTAAACACTGCTAGTTGTATCTCTACATATAATCATGTCAAATAACAAATTTTCCCACCATGGAGAATTATTTTCCATATGAAGCTATCCTCCCCCTACTGGTCCAGTCACATGAAGTTTTTTACAAGCCAATGCAACTTTTAACTGTCGGACTGAGACCAAAAGCTTCAGGCCTGAAGAACAGAAGGCACAAATCTCAAATTAACTAACCGGCCACTTCTAGTGGAAAAACATATCTCTCTCTACGGCATTATAGCATCATGTTAAACCAACCGGCACCCAACAAACCAGCTTTGACAATTCAAAATTAGATCCCAGAGGAATCCCCAAATAAAAGCATAGCAACACTGCACCAGCAAATTACATCCTTATCAGAGATTCCAGCTGAAGGGCAAGGAGAGGAGGGCATACCTAAACACTAATTAAATGGTCAAAAGCATCAGTACTCTTAAGCTTTGACCCAGAGCGAACGTCTCCATAAGCAAGTCCCGCTGCAAAATCACAAAGGAAAAGAAACTTTTTCGATCTGAGGCCATAGTTCCCCTTTTTTATTGGACATCAGGGATAGAGCCAATTTGTATGGTCTTTGTGATGAGCTCAACAGGTTCAGATCATACAGAAGCAATGTAAAGGCCATACTGTGATAATCACAAATCTTCAGCATATCACCTTGATAAAGTATTAGTATAAAACCGTAAATACTCTAAAGGAATGTCTTTTACTCAATGATAAGCAACTCAATTTCTATTAATAACTTAACTGGCAATATAACTTGTTCATATGCGATAAAACTTATCATGGAAATTAGCACAAGCTATGTAGTCTGTTGCTTGTGTGCTGTTATGGCCGGTTTAGCTAGGCCCACCGGGTAATCTTAGCCCACAAGTTATCTTAGGTTAATTCTTATGCAAGTTATCTTAGGTTAATTCTTATGCAAGTTATCTAGGTTATAAATATAGGCTGTAAGACTCTTTTTGGAATCAAGCAATAAGAATATTATTATCCCTATTGCCCGGCTCCCAGAGGAGCCGGAACCCTAGCCGCCTCCAGCCCTAACCGCCGCCGCCGCCCTCCTCCTTCCTCGCGACGGCGCCGACGCGCCGGAGCTCGCGTCCTCGCCCTCAACCTCCACTGTTCTGCCCTTATAACCTAAGGAGTAGAGCCGGTAGGAACCCTAGTCCTACCAATTTGGTAATCAGAGACCAAGTTCCGATCATGTCGCTGCCACCACCACCGCCGGCGCTTTCCAGCGGCTCCACCGCGCCGATGATGACGGCGCCGCCCCTCACCGCACCGATGATGACGGCGCCACCCCTCACCGCGCCGATGACATCCGCCGCCGGGACAACCGCGCTGGCGGGCCACGTCTCCACCGCGGCCCCGCCCGCGCCGCCATCCCCGGTTCCCTCTGCGCCACCGTCGTCCGCCGTCTTCACGCCGGAGCAGGTCATGGCCACCCTGCGGGACCTCGTCGCCGCCGTCCAGAGCCTCCACCTGCAGCAGCAGCAGCAGTACACGGCCGGGCCCTACATGCCCCTGCCAACGGTGCCCGTTGCCGCCTGCGGCCACACGCCGTGGCCGCCCCAGGGCGTCTCCCTGTACGGCGCCCCTCTGATGATGCCGTTCCAGGCGGCTCCACCGGGCGGCCCTCCGGCTGATGCGGCGCCCCTCTGGCCCTTGGCGCCGACGCCGTCATCGGGCCCCTGGCCGCTACAGCAGATGCCGCGGGCGGCGGCCACCGGACCGCTGTAGTTGTTCTCCGCGCCGACTTGCACCGGGCAGCCGCTGCTGCCGTTCCAGGCCACCCCGGCGGGACCACGCCGGCCGCGGCTCCTCTGTGGTACTTGGAGCCACCCTCCCCCGCGGCCACCGCGCCCCCGCCCACCCCCCGCCACCGACACTACAACCACCGGCGCCGCCCCTGCCTAGCTCGGGGGCACCCTCGCCGACCGGCCTCCCGATTCATCAGGTCCGGTTCTCGCCCTCCCCGTCGCCACTACCAGCGTGGGCGGCTGGGTATTCGCCTTCGCCGGTATACACCACGGCCCCCGAACAGCCGACTCCGTTCCCGCAGTTCGCACTACAAGAAATATGTCAACTAGTGACCTTCTGTCAGTGACCCTGGAAGAATTGGTCATAGATCTATGACCATTTGAGACCAATTGGTCAAAAGCTGTTCGGGGGGCTCCAAACCCTAAACCATTGCGACCATTTTGGTCAGAAAGGTCGTAATTTCCTTACATGAAATGGTCATCAAGCAAACAGCGCTAGTCCGATGCCTTGTTTCTAGTTGTTAACGACCAATATAGATGGTCATAGCCTTGTAAATTGTGGTGGGTTGCGATGACTAGGCGCCATCTCATCAGTTTTGCCTAGGTGTCATGTCCATGTGTCAATTTTTGCCCTAGGTTGTGAAGCAACCTATATTTCTGTTATTCCAAAAATTCCCAAAATATTCTCATAAATAATTTGGATCATATCTTCATCAAATATGTCAAAAACCTTCCTTGCCTAGTTCAAAAATAATTCAACAATATTCATTTTCCTATTCTGTTCAGAGCAGCACTTTGTGAAGGAAGTACCACTTTGGCATGTCCAAATAGTATCCATTTTCTACAGTGCTTTCATATGCCGAAATAACCATACTCCACCAAATGCCAGCTCAATCCATTCATTATTTTGAGCCCAGCTTCAACATTCGTATTTATGTCCAGTGTGGTACTTTGCAAACCAAGTACCACCTAGGCTCCTCCTTTTGAGCTGAAAATTTGTGAAGACGGTCTTCTTAGTAACTGATCATCCTCAGCCAAAACTCACGACCATTAGCCATGTACATTTCCCGTACCACTAATCAAACACTTGGCTGCTAATTCATGTTTGAGCATCGATCGGTCTCCTCGTGAGAATCTTATGTTGTAGTTTTCTTCCTAGCACCTACCTGGGGAGTGCCCAACCCACTAGACATGCCTAGGCCGCCCAGAACACATGGCAACGCCACGGTCACGCGGTGACCACGCGGCGGGCATGCGAGTTTACCGCTCTAGAGTTGGGGCCCTCGGCCACCGCCCAAACCTCGACGTATCGCCACCAAACCATGTATTTATGATTAAATAGGTACTTATGTAACTAGAAATGATTTTTGGAAAAAATAAATAGCAAACTATGAGGCAGCTGCAGTTCAAATTTGACCCGCTTCCACCTGAATTGGCAGAAACTTGTCTATTTCACGAGAGGTGGATCAAAACTTTTTACACCCAACCATTTTGTCAATTGTGCATTAAATATGTCCTAGTATTTTAGAAAATTGATTCCAGTTTTGCAACAAATATATGGTAGGTCCTTCACAAAAAAACTCATTTTAGGCACTCGTAAAAATGGAAAATGAATTTTTCATCCAAAGAAAACGAAAACTTCCTTAGGAAACATTGTCTGCCATTCCAAGATGCACCCTTGTGCACAATATGAGATCATTTGAACAAACTATGTCATGAATGCGGCCATAAGATTGATCATTTGGCTTGAAAGCCATGAATCTTCACACTTGATAGCTCGTTTCTGAGAACACTTTTTTTAAAATAATTGCCGTATTACAAGTTTATAATTTTTGCTGGTAACTTGGCCACATATAATGAAACAATGCAAAGGTTTTCCAATTTTTTGATTTTTTGTTTGAATTTTTTATGCCCGTTTCAAAATGCGGTCAAAACGGCGGGAATAACCGTTCCTAGCTAGTGGTTGAATCTTGGAATTTTTTTGGTGTTTCTCTGATCAAATAGGTACTTATGTACCTATAAATGATTTTTGGAAAAAATAAAGAGCAAACTACGAGGTAGCTATAGTTCAAATTTGACCCGCTTCCAGCTGAATCGGCGGAAATTTGTCTTTTTCACGAGAGGTGGATCAAAACCTTTTACACCCAACCATTTGGTCAATTGTGCATTAAATATGTCCTAATATTTTATAAAATTGATTTGGTACAATTTTGCAACAAATATATTATAGGTCCTTCACAAAAAAACTCATTTTGGGCACTCGAAAAATGGAAAATGAATTTTTCGTCCAAAGAAAATGAAAACTTCCTTAGGCAACATTGTCTGCCATTCCAAGATGCACCCTTGTGCACAATATGAGATCATTTGAACAAACTATGTCATGAATGTGGCCATAAGATTGATCATTTGGCTTGAAAGCCATGAATCTTCACATTTGATAGCTCGTTCTGAGAACACTTTTTTAAAATAATTGCCGTATTACAAGTTTATAATTTTTGCTGGTAACTTGGCCACATATAATGAAACAATGCGAAGGTTTTCCAATATTTTTATTTTTATTTTGAATTTTTTATGCCCGTTTCAAAATGCGGTGAAAATGGCGGGAATGACCGTTCCTACCTAGTAGTTGAATCTTGGAATTTTTTTGGTTTTTCTCTGATTAAATAGATACTTATGTACCTAGAAATGATTTTTGGAAAAAATAAAGAGCAAACTACGAGGTAGCTACAGTTCAAATTTGACCCGCTTCCACCTAAATCGGCGGAAATTTGTCTTTTTCATGAGAGGTGGATCAAAACTTTTTACACCAAACCATTTGATCAATTGTGCACTAAATATGTCCTAGTATTTTATAAAATTGATTTGGTACAATTTTGCAACAAATATATTATAGGTCCTTCACAAAAAAAACTCATTTTGGGCACTCGAAAAATGGAAAATGAATTTTTCGTCCAAAGAAAATGAAAACTTCCTTAGGCAACATTGTCTGCCATTCCAAGATGCACCCTTGTGCACAATATGAGATCATTTGAACAAACTATGCCATGAATGTGGTCATAAGATTGATCATTTGGCTTGAAAGCCATGAATCTTCACACTTGATAGCTCGTTTCTGAGAACACTTTTTTAAAATAATTGCCCTATTACAAGTTTATAATTTTTGCTGGTAACTTGGCCACATATAATGAAACAATGCGAAGGTTTTCCAATATTTTTATTTAATTTTTAATTTTTGATGCCCGTTTCAAAATGCGGTCAAAATGGCGGGGATAACCGTTCCTAGCTAGTGGTTGAATCTTGGAATTTTTTGGTTTTTCTCTGATTAAATAGATACTTATGTACCTAGAAATGATTTTTGGAAAAAATAAAGAGCAAACTACGAGGTAGCTACAGTTCAAATTTGACCCGCTTCCAACAGAATCGGCAGAAATTTGTCTTTTTCATGAGAGGTGGATCAAAACTTTTTACACCCAACCATTTGATCAATTGTGCGTTAAATATGTCCTAGTATTTTATGAAATTTATTTGGTACAATTTTGCAACAAATATATTATAGGTCCTTCACAAAAAAACTCATTTTGGGCACTCGAAAAATGGAAAATGAATTTTTCGTCCAAAGAAAATGAAAACTTCCTTAGGCAACATTGTCTGCCATTCCAAGATGCACCCTTGTGAACAATATGAGATCATTTGAACAAACTATGTCATGAATGTGGCCATAAGATTGATCATTTGGCTTGAAAGCCATGAATCTTCACACTTGATAGCTCGTTTCTCAGAACACTTTTTTAAAATAATTGTCGTATTACAAGTTTATAATTTTTGCTGGTAACTTGGCCACATATAATGAAACAATGCGAAGGTTTTCCAATATTTTTATTTTTTTTTGAATTTTTTATGCCCGTTTCAAAATGCGGTCAAAATGGCGGGAATAACCGTTCCTAGCTAGTGGTTGAATCTTGGAATTTTTTTGGTTTTTCTCTGATTAAATAGATACTTATGTACCTAGAAATGATTTTTGGAAAAAATAAAGAGGAAACTACGAGGTAGCTACAGTTCAAATTTGACCCGCTTCCAACTGAATCGGGAGAAATTTGTCTTTTTCACGAGAGGTGGATCAAAACTTTTTACACCCAACCATTTGATCAATTGTGCATTAAATATGTCCTAGTATTTTATAAAATTGATTTGGTACAATTTTGCAACAAATATATTATAGGTCCTTCACAAAAAAACTCATTTTGGGCACTCAAAAAATGGAAAATGAATTTTTCGTCCAAAGAAAATGAAAACTTCCTTAGGCAACATTGTCTGTCATTCCAAGATGCACCCTTGTGCACAATATGAGATCATTTGAACAAACTATGTCATGAATGTGTCCATAACATTGATCATTTGGCTTGAAAGCCATGAATCTTCACACTTGATAGCTCGTTTCTGAGAACACTTTTTTAAAATAATTGTTGTATTACAAGTTTATAATTTTTGCTGGTAACTTGGCCACATATAATGAAACAATGCGAAGGTTTTCCAATATTTTTATTTTTTTGAATTTTTTATGCCCGTTTCAAAATGCGGTGAAAATGGCGGGAATAACTGTTCCTAGCTAGTGGTTGAATCTTGGAATTTTTTTGGTTTTTCTCTGATTAAATAGATACTTATGTACCTAGAAATGATTTTTGGAAAAAATAAAGAGCAAACTACGAGGTAGCTACAGTTCAAATTTGACCCGCTTCCAGCTGAATCGGCGAAAATTTGTCTTTTTCACGAGAGGTGGATCAAAACTTTTTACACCCAACCATTTGGTCAATTGTGCATTAAATATGTTCTAGTATTTTAGAAAATTGATTTGTTACAATTTTGCAACAAATATATGGTAGGTCCTTCACAAAAAAACCTCTTTTCGGGCACTCGAAAAATGGAAAATGAATTTTCCGTGCAAAGAAAATGAAAACTCCCTTAGGCAACATTGTTTGGAATTCTATGATGCACCATTGTGCACAATATGAGATCATTTGAACAAATATTTCATAAGAGTTTCACAAAAAAACTCATTTTGAGCACTGAAAAATGAATGAATTTTTTTATCTTAAATCGATCGCGACCAATTTATATGGTCATAAGGTCATCAAATGGTTTGCTGTGTTCTGATTGGACCATGCGCATATCACACGGATCACGCATCAACCACCGTCGGATGCTTCCGGATCCGACGGCCCAAACCCACCCGAGCCGAAACCCTAGGTCTGTCCTCATGGACATTTTCCACCCAGCCCCCCCCCCCCCCGCCCGCCCGCCTCCATTCTTTCTCTCATTCCTCCCTCCCCCGCCTCCATTCTTTCGCTGCAGATCCGCCACGATCCAGATCCCTCTCCCCGATCCAGATCGACGATGACGGCCCCCCGTCGCCGCCTCTCTCTCCCACCACCCCGATCCATCCCCTCCCCCGGCGGGATTCGCCGCTGCACTCTCTGCCCCACACACCACTCGTCGTCCCCTCCTCTTTCTCCTAGATCCATACGCCGCCGCCGCCATCATCTCCCCTTCCCTCACCTCGCCCCCCAATGCCAACTGCGACGGTCGTGCGTGTGCTACATGTGCAACTGACGGTCGTGCGTGCTGCTGGCGGACATGGAGGAGTCCGCGCAGCCCAAGCTCGCCGACCCCTCGGAACCGGAGCTCTCCTCGGACCCGCCCAAGGGCGCGGGGATGAACGCAGACGGCTGGCGTCCTCTTCGTGCGACATGCGGTGCTGGCGGCGGGGTCTGGCTAGCGATGCCGAGATCTGCTGCGGGCCATCTCACCGTGTTTGTTTCTCCCTTTTCCCGAAGGTGAATCGGCGACCGGTGAATCGACCCGTCCCCGTGGCGAGCCATGAGGTAACCCCGCCGTCAACATTCCCCGCCTCTCTGTGCGATCGCTATTGGTTTCCCGCGAGCGACCGTCGGACGGGGGCCGACGCGGGCGCGCTCTGCCTGGATGTGGATCGTCCCGTCCCAGCCGTAGCTCGTGCTGGGCAACCAGCGCCTCCTAGAGATCCGCGAGGTCTCGAGCGGACGCCGATATGGATGGATGGATAGATAGATCTTGCGCCTTTCTAGACTGAGCAAAATTCTGATGAATATAAACGGCATTTTTATGGTTCTGAGTGGCGGCCATTCACTTGTTTGGAGATTCGATTAATATCAGTCCCATCGTCTAGTTACCTGGGGTTTACATACGTGATTTTGTGACAGATCTCCACCTACATGCCTGTTGTAGGTGCATCAGACACTGTTCCCGTGCTCTCTGTTACTTTAAAAAAGTTGCCAAATTCTTATCTGGACTAGTAATCAGTTGGCTGTTTGCATCTATGAGGTGTAGAATCAACAGCCCTTCTGGTAATAGATGTTGTTTATGTATACTCCTTTATGGTGGTAATTAACATTTGGAGTTTGGTACGTAGCAGTTCTTTGTCTACTTGTCTTGGATCTTATTGTTAAGACGTTGCTGGTTTTGTGTCTGAAGTAATAGTAATCAGTTTGTTGTTTACTGTTTGTGCAGTTATATTTCGTGTCTGGAGCGTGAATGGAACTGATGGGAGGTGGAGCCCTGTACGGATCTGCTGTCCCTGCACACACCATCAAGGTATCCCCTTCATACTGCCGCTCATCTTGGTCTTTTGTCGTTCATTTCCTAGATCTCGCACGCGAGGTGTTTGTTTGAATGTACCGACGGCGTTTGATTTTCTGGAAAGGTTGAACCTACTGGAGGAGTTCGCGCGGTTTGATCGTGAATTGCATTGTTGCGATGGTCCCATGTCGCTGATTGGATGCAGATGCACGCACTGTCGGGAATTGCACTGTCGTGGTAGTTAGTGTATGGGTGGATAAACCGTAGTGGGCTAGTACAAACCATCCTAATGTGGTCATCGCTGTTTTGGGTTCCAGTGCAGAGTCTGTTGAAATTGGACTATCATATCATTATAGATGCCCCAGTTCTTGTTCACAAGCTCATCCTAGAAGTGGATATCACAAACTGTATGATAAGTTTCTGTATCTATGTATATTTATTTACTGTTATAACATGGATATATATTCAGCTTTAATGTTAGTTGTAGCGTTAGCACATCCATATGTGCAAGAAAAGAGTTCGTGTATGTGTGCCTCTGGTTCAAGTTTTTACATGGTTCCTTTGACGTCACTAGTCAAAATGGAGCAAGTTGTGTATGTGTGCTTCACTTTATGGTTCAGTTTTGGATTGAATCTGGCTGGAGCAAACTCTCTTCGTGTATTGTATCATGTACACATCACTTTTGTTTATCTAATTGCACAAGAGCACTCCCTCTGCACTCACTCATGTCACATAGATTAGCCTTGAATTTTAACACATTTGTTGTGTTATAATAAATTGCCTTCTATTTGCTGGGGATGTTTACATGTACCACATGAACCAGCTCTTGCTACTAAAGGTTTTGTGCCCCCATTCCATCCTTCTGTTTAAATTTCTGAAATTTATATTCTGTAACTTGGATGGCTATGTTCCATTTGCAATTCTTGCTTTGTTAAATTTGAGGTTATGTTGCATTTGTAGTGCTTGCTTTGTTAAATCTGAGATTGATGACAATGGTATATAGAAAGCAAAAAAATTGTTGCCACATAATGATGTTATGGTACCCCCAGCAAGTAATATGCTTGAATCAATATGATTTTTCCTGATTATAATTATCTTATATTATCGTGATGTTGGCAGGTATATGCGAGTCGACCGTCCGGTGGCAGTCCCTGTGGAACGGGCACTGGACTACTCCCTTGGCCAGGCGTACCTGTGTCGTGCGGGTTCTGATCATGTACAGCGGCACACTTTCCAGCGTCGAGCTGAGCAAACGATGATGCAAGGCTGCTCCTCCTCCTACTGCATGTCTTCATTGACTTGATTCTTCAACATGGAGATATTTAAAGCCTTCACTTGTTCATTGTGTCATCTGCTGATTACTTCTATGTTTTTTGCAAAGCACGTAATGGTTTTGAGTAGTTGATCATGGCCTAATGGAACGTTCATGTCGTTAGCATGTATATATACACTATTATAGCAACCAGATGCAATCCATTTTATTAAATGCGTTCTAGTTAGGATTTGGTCATGGCATGACTTTGTTGTTCTGTTTTCTATGAATCTAGTCACTACTTCTGGAGGCAAATTATCCTTACTCATATTGAGCTTTCCATCTACTTGAGGCAACTGCAGGATGGTAAAATTGTTGCTTTCTTTCTGCAGTCACGACCAAGAGACAAAGAAAGCATAGGTTGCTCGGGTGCATGCTAGAGGCTAGAGCTGTAGGAGGTTCAGTTACATGCTCTTAGTTTTTTCCTTCAATGTTACGTTGTGGTAGCCATGTTGTATGTTTCCAGGTTTTCTAACTATATGCAAAACTTTCTGTAGGCTCGGCGGGAGCATCCTGCTGCTTGGCGGTGGACGACAAGGACTTCCTCTCACACGATTTGTCTTCTAAGATTTACGGCGTCAAGGTAATCTCACTCTCTCCGACCCTAGTTGTCTTGTGGGTACGGTTGCTGTAGATGGTGGTCTGTGTGGATCTTGTTATACTGAGGGTGTTATGCTGGTGGTGGCTTGAAAGAAGGGCAAAAATGCTTAGCAATCTATTTCTGTAGTATTTAACTGTTTACATTATGAAATGTGTGGACAGTAGGTATGTTTCCCAGGTTATATGGTAATAATTGTACACCTTATCGTTGAGTTTGGTTTGTGTTTATAGAATGACAAGGTTGGTTAATTAAGCCCTGCCTGTATCTTTTAGAGTTTACTTCATTGGTAGCATATTCAGCTGTATTAATTAATATTGTACATGTTGGAGAATTTAGACAATGATAACAAACTGTAACCATGAATACTCAAATAGAAACTTGAACAACCATCTTGTTTAATTTGGTGATGTTCCTCCATGCTAAGAGCTAATCTGCTGCACTGTTCTTCAACTTACATCGACAATTTTAATTTCGCTGAAATCATGTTTTCTTTTCTATGTTTATCTCCGTGGACGACCACTACTACCTCCGTGTTTTTTTCATTCTAGCCTATATTGGTGTTTGGCGATCCTGTTCTAATTAATGTGTATAGTTCAAGCCCTTGTTTCTATCTAAATGTGTGCACAGAAGTTCTGTTACCTTCTGAAAAATTATTGGTGCATTTTTTTTGTTTCTCAAAAACAAAATAACTTGCTCATTTAAGATGTGGCATCCCTACTGTTAGCTTTCATATTGTGTCTCTGTTTTCTTGTATGAGAGTATCTCATTTTAACTAGCTGGAGAACAAAAAGCATGGTACTAGCTTAGTTTGTGTTATTATTCTAAATAACTATCCTTTTCTTGAATGGTCTGTTCATAATATATTTGCCCCAGTTTTTCTAATTCTTCTCTACTGATTCATGTAACAGGGCGACCGAGGAAGGCATGTTGCCGTTTTGTTTGTTCCCAGCCCGACTATGGTTGTCCAGCGAGCCCGACATGTTGTTATTTGCCCCAGTTTTTTTGGTTCTTCTCTACTGATTCATGTAACAGTGCGAATGAGGAACCATTTTGTTTGTTCCCAGCCCGACTATGGTTGTCTAGCGAGTCCGGCATGTTCATCTGTCTACGGTCGTCCAACTATTTTGGCATGTTGTTCATGACGCGAGCGGGTGCCTAGTTTGTGGTTGCTATGGAAGGAGCTTGTAGAGCTTCTAAAGTACTATATTACACTTGTAGTCGTTACTGTGATTGCCATTGTATTACATGATCGCCATTGTATTACATGATCTGGTTGCTCTTATTTGGAGTATCATGTGTGTTTTCTATCTCTGCCAATTTAAATAGTAGTTGAAATATAAAGAATGGGCCTGATAGATGGGACCCAGTTACCAGAACCTGACAAATGGGACCTGACAACAGGGACCAACCTGACTAGTTGACCCTTTAAAAAAACGAAAAATGAAACTCTTGAGATAAAAAGGCCATGGCCCAAAAATAAAATGGCTGTAATGTTGGGCTTGGCCCATGAAGTCGATCAAAAATTGACAGAAAAATAAATACTAAAAAGGCTGAATTAATGGGCTCGGCCCATGTAAAACACCTAACCGGACCGGGCTGAATCTTGTCAGTGACCTTTTCAATTGGTCGCAATTTTGCCACGTCGGATTGCCACGTCGGATCTGACGTGGCCTGGGCAGACAGACAGTGACCAAAATAAAAGGTCATGGGTTCAACGACCTTCTGTTTTGGTCGTAAACGTCTACGACCTTCTCACAGAGAAGGTCGTTAATTTCAGTTTACGACTGCCAGCTTTTGACCTTCTGTTTTGGTCACAAAAAGGTCGCTAATGAAAAACAATGACTTTTCAGTGACCAATAGTCAAGGTCACAAGTTGACATATTTCTTGTAGTGTCGGGGGGCCATCTGGTTCCGCCGGTCCCTACCCGGAGTACTCCGACCAGGCGCCACCCGCCTCGCTGCTCCGCACCTCCAAGCCAGCTCGACACGGCGTTCCCTCCCAGGCACCGCCGCGGTTCGCCAAGATCGACTTCGCCACTTATGACGGCACGGAGGACCCCCTCAACTGGCTCAACCAGTGCGACCAGTTCTTTCGTGGGGAGCGCACACTCGCTTCAGAGCGGACCTGGCTTGCCTCTTATCACCTCCGCGGCGCAGCCCAGACCTGGTACTATGCCCTCGAGCAGGACGAGGGCAGCATGCCCCCTTGGGAGCGCTTCCGTGAGCTCTGCCTCCTTCGCTTTGGGCCTCCGGTTCACGGGAGCCGCCTGGCGGAGCTCGGCCGCCTTCCCTTCACCTCCACGGTGCAGGACTACGCCGACCGTTTTCAAGCCCTGGCATGCCATGCGTCGGGTGTGACGGTGCAGCAGCGGGCCGACCTCTTTGTCGGTGGACTTCCGGATCACATCCGCGTGGACGTGGAGCTTCGGGGACCCCAGGATCTCCAGTCGTCCATGTACTACGCCCGCGCGTTCGAGCGCCGCGCGGTGGCCATCTAGCAGGAATCACCGTCCCGGACCGCTGGGTCGCTACCCGGGCCGGATTCTGCGCAGGGTCGGCCTGCGCAGGCTTCTGCGGCGCCCCTCACCGCGACCGCGGTGTGCCCGTTCCGCCGGCTCACCTCAGTCGAGCTACTCGAGCGTCACCGCCAAGGGTTGTGCTTCAACTGCGATGAGCCCTACACGCCCGGCCATGCCTGCCCGCGACTCTTCTACCTGGAGGTTGCAGACTACATTCTGGAGGACGCCGTCGCCGCCGACCTGGCCGCCCCAACTATCGAGAAGGTGTTTGACGCTGGTTGATCGCCTCGAGGAGTTCCGCAAGCGCTTCCCCACCTTACAGCTCGAGGACGAGCTGTTTGTGCAGGCGGGGAGAAGTGTTATGGCCGGTTTAGCTAGGCCCACCGGGTAATCTTAGCCCACAAGTTATCTTAGGTTAATTCTTATGCAAGTTATCTTAGGTTAATTCTTATGCCAGTTATCTAGGTTATAAATATAGGTTGTAAGACTCTTTTTGGAATCAAGCAATAAGAATATTATTATCCCTATTGCCCGGCTCCCAGAGGAGCCGGAACCCTAGCCGCCTCCACCCCTAACCGCCGCCGCCCTCCTCCTTCCTCGCGACGGCGCCGACGCGCCAGAGCTCGCGTCCTCGCCCTCAACCTCCGCTGTTCTGCCCTTATAACCTAAGGAGTAGAGCCGATAGGAACCCTAGTCCTACAAGCAGCACATTTACCTACTCATCATGTGAAACTCTGCAGGAAGCTTCACAAATGCACTCACCTTTCTGAACAGCATAGTAGACACCACGGCCCTTTATTATGGACTGTTATTTTCAAACTCCCATCAAGTGTTGTGTAGACTGCTAGTGAGATTTAATCACACTGCGTATCCATGATGGATTATTCGCCAGTTTATCCTCATCCTAGATCCATCACTACCACTAATCGACACATCAGCAAGCTGCAGTCTTGGTAGGGAGGGGAAAGGAAGGAGGAGGAGGTGTACCTTGGGCGTACAGGTCCTGCAGCCCGACGGGAGGGAGATGTTGCAGATGTCGCCGGCGTCGAGGTCCACCGCGGCAGCAAGCACCCCCATATGCCTTGCCCCAGCACCGAGAGCAGGGGTTGGATCCCGATGCTGACGGCTAAGCTAGGGTTCGTCGCCGGCCTCCATCCGGATGCTGCGGGTGCGGATCCGGCGCCGTCGTCGCCGTAACAGATCCGTGGCCATCTCTGCCGCCCCATCATCCGGATCCTCGTGATCCACGACGGCCGCGTCTGCCCGGATGGCAGATGCGGCTGCGTATCCTCAGGAGAGGAGGAGCGGATCCGAGGTGGCGGCAGCGGATCGCACGAGAGGACGGCGGCTCTGTGTCGTCGAGGGGATCGATAGGTTTTTGCGGGTTGGTTTTTTGGCTGCGTAGGTGGGAGAGGGGGTGGTGGGAGGGGGACGAAAAAAACTAGCAAAAAAACCGGACGAAAATGGTGGGACGAAAATAAACCCGGAACGGAGACTACCAACTGAGACATTAGGAGTAGAGATAGTGGTCCACTGAGGATAGATACCGTCACCCAGGTAGTATCATTTGTCATAGTTGTGGCCGTTGATAGTAAAGTTCACCGGTGGGTTGTTGCCTTCGGCAAGCCTAGCAAACACCGGCGAGCGCTGAAGCACGTTGATATCATTGTGTGATCCAGCCATGCCAAAGAAAGAGTGCCAGATCCAGAGATCTTGAGACGCCACGGCCTCTAGGATGATAGTGCAAGCCCTAGCATGTCCCTTATACTGCCCTTGCCAAGCAGAAGGACAGTTCTTCCACTCCCAGTGCATGCAGACTATGTTGCCAAGCATCCCTGGGAAGCCCTTCTGGCATTCATCGCCAACAAACGGGTTGTATCTTCAGCCGTCGGCTCTCTCAAGTACTCAGGGCCAAACACAACAATAACAGCCTTGCAGAACTTATACAGGGACTCTAGGCATGTAGACTCGCTCATACGGACGTACTTGTCAATGAGATCACCGGGCACTCCGTATGCAAGCATTCAGATGGCGGTAGTGCATTTCTGATAAGAGGAGAAACTAATCTTGCCGACGGCATCCTCTTTGCACTCGAAATAGTCATCATAGCCAGCCACTCCCTCTCTAATACGGTTGAAAACATGCCTACTCATACGGAAACGGCGGCGGAATTTGTGATGTTTGAACAACGGGTTTGTTGTATCAAAGTAGTCCTTCCAAAGAAGGAAATGCCCGCTCTCTCGATTGCGATTCAACGCCGGAAGGTGGCCCGGAATGGAGCCACGAAACAACAGCTGCTGGCTATTGAGGTGGTGATGGACCAACACGGCAGCCAATATCTCCTCCTCGTCGTCGGAGTCGCAAAGGAAATTGTGGAAAAAGAACTCATCGGCGGAGTCCATTTTCGTACCTTGGCAAACTGTCGAACAGCTTGCGGGCGTCGAAGAAGGAGATGGCCGGCGAGAGAGTCGCGGCGCGCACGGACCAGCTAGCTGCCCTGCCGACTTCCGACGAGTGGGCCGGCGTCCGACGAGCGTGCCGATGAGGATCTGGCCGGCGCGGCGAGGAGGCCTCTTGGTCGCGGGTGGCTGTGTGGTTGGGGGAGCGGCTGCGGGAAACAGTTTGCTCCCCGGCGGCAAGACGGCGGTGGCGGGGCGACGGGGGGAGTGAGCGGCGTTGCTAGGCGGATGTGGAGGTGGCGGCAGCTGGCAGAGTCGCTGGCAAAAAAGGGTGGCGGCGTCGGCGACAAAGGAGGCGGGCGAGGGTTGCTGGGGGTGGGGGGAGGCCAATGAGCCACCGACCAGCGGGCCCGGGGAGAGGAGAGGGCGAGCGTGCGCGCGTCCGTCGCGTGTCCGCGCCGACGCAAATCCGGCTCAAAAATGGGACGCGAATGGGTCGCCCGCGGACGAAAAGCGGACGTCCGTCCGTTTGGGTCGGCGCGTTGAGCCGATTTTTCTGTCCGCGCCGACCCAAACGGACAGCGGTAGACGAAATGGGTCACCCCATTGGAGTTGCTCTGATAATCTCCTTTACAAAGAGAAACCAGCATGAGCTCCTTTTTAATATAAGAAAAATGACCAGTTAATAAGGCACACAATCAAGCTATTTTCGTAAGCCGGCCCCAAAGGCTCTGGCTCATGTTGTGAGGTGACGGTCTCTGGTTTCCTGGGTAGCCGAGTCGGGCTGTAGGGTGTAGGGTGTACGACGATTTTGCCACCCTGACTACTAGATTCGACACACGACACTCTACAGCCCGACTCGGAGCCGCCGCTCCGGCTTTCACATTGTGTTCCCCGGACCCCACTCCTATCTAGCCGACACCAAATTATAAGAGCATTTCTAGCCGTTGGCCCCCCAAGCGGCTCGTAAAATCGCTGCCTGGGGGCGAACCGGCGCTAAAATCAGCCTGGGGCTTTTGGGTTCTCAGCCGCCGGCCCTAGGGTCGCTCCCAGAAGGCGTCTTTAATATTTTTTGAAAAGGAATTTGGCTAAAATTCGGTAAACGGGACAAAGTTTCAACTAAAATTCGGCGAACATGACATTACTTAGGCAACTTAAATAGTTTTTTGTATAGGAAACTGAAATACTTAAAAAAAACAAAGGTCGCAACTACAGGTCGAAGAACGCGGTGAGCGCGGCGAAGTCGCCGCCGTCGCCGTTGTCATCGTCGTCCTTCTCCTCCTTCATGCGGCCACCCCTGCTGGACCCCTGCCCAGGGTCGCCCTGGCGGACTGATGTGGCGCGTCGTCGTCGAGGACGACGACACCTCCCTCGTCGCAACCATCGCGCCGAGCGGCGAACTGCTCATAGGTGCGGCACTGGCGCTCCAGCTCCGTCCGCGTCCAGTCTTCGCGCGCCCACTCAATGCCGCCGCGTCGGAGAGCCCCGGCTCCGTCTTCACGGCGGCGAGCCCTGGCTCTGTCTTCACGGAGGCGAACCCGGGCTCCGTCTTCATGGCGGCCGGCTCCATCTTCTGCTTGACGAAGCGGGGGGAGCCGAGGAGGAGGCGCGCCCGCCCTCGTTGATGACGATGCCGGCGCTGCGGGTGCGCCGGCCGAGCGACGTCTCCGCGGGCTCGGTCTTGACGCTGAACAGCACCGGCGACCCGGAGGAGTGTGAGGAGGAGCGGGAGGAGGAGGAAGAAGAGGACGCCGTCCTCCTCGACATTCATTGGCCGCCGCTCCGGGCCGGGGGGTACGTCAACGGCGGGTCGTTGCCGCCCTCGAGGTACCGGAGAACGGAGTGGAGCGTGCGGCCGGGGGCGCCCACCACAGGCGGCGCCCCTCGCTGTTCTTGGTGCCCCGCACCACCGGCGCCCCGTTGGTGGAGGCGAGCCGCTGCGCCTGCCGGTGCTAGAAGTACGCCGCCCATGCCTCGTGGTTGCCGGTGGCGTACTGCGGGAGGGCCCGCTGCTCCTCCGTCAGCGACGCCCGCACATGGTCGACCTCGTCGGCGAAGTAGTCGGGGTGCACGTCGATGTCGGGCAGCGGGGGGATGGCGACGCCCCCGGCGCTGAGCTTCCACGGCCCCAGCGCACGCATGTCGGGAGGCGCCGGGATGTTCGCCTCGAACAGCAAGTGGGCTTCCCACTCGTGCAACGTGCGGCGGCCGAAGCCATTGGCCGCCGCGCCGTCGCCGGGGAAACGCTCGCCCATCGTCGTGGCTGGGCACGGGGAGAGGAGGGGAGGAACGGCGGCGGCGGCTGCGCACGGGGAGAGAGAGGCAGAGCTCGGCGGCTGTGGGCGGTGTGTGGTCACAGGCGAGGGGGAGGCATTGCTTTATAGAGGCCGAGGGGTGAGCGCCGTGTGTACGAGTAGCGGGAGAGGGGGCGTTGCCGCGCCGCCCGTGAGGAATCAATGGAAGGCTGACCGGCGGCAGCCTTCGCATTGATTCCCCGCAGGAAACCGAGGCGATGAGGACGACGAGGCTCGGGGGTCGCTGACTCGGCGGGCCCGCCGTTCTTTCGCGCCAAAAACACTTGCCCCGGCGCCCCCGGGCGCCCCCCAACGCGCCGGGTTCGGCCTGGGTCCGCCGGCGCCAATTTCGGCCCAGACCGACGAAAAACAGGCTCCCGTGGCCGCGACTGCCGGCGCTGAGAAATCAGTCTGGGGGTGGGGGGGCCTATTGGGGGCGCGGCTGAAGATACTCTAAGACAAATACAGTGCACTATCGTCGGGCAGAAGATCAGCCCTCCAAGGCAACGCCCCAAAGGGGAAGCGGCGAGCAGGTCGCCAAACCTTAGATCAATTTGTCACGCCCGGACATCCATCGAGCCACAATAGCCAATCAGCCATGTGTTGCACACACGTCGCCGCCGCCAACAATAACCACCATAGCACAAACATCAAGGCCTCTCTTCAAATCATATGAATAGTAATAAAAAAAAGATGTCATTCACATCAGAGGAATTTTTACATTGAGTCTAGTCTCGTGTTTATTTTCTTTTAAAATGTGAAGGATAGGAACCAATTCTATTTAGAAATAGGAATCCATTTCTATGAATCATAGGGTTCTAAAGAAAAATTCTTATAAGAATCCTATCTTATAAAATTCTTTCAAAACAAAGGAGGCCCAAGCGTGGGAGAGGACAGGAGAACCACCACAGCCAGCATCTTCGACAAGGGGAACGTCGCCAACGGGAAACGCCGTTGCAGCCTCCGAGCACAGCCGGAGATGGGTTTCTTCAATCCCACGCTGCAATGCAATCCAGCCACCCTGCATATGCAAGCTCACTCCCGCCACCGGCCACAGACACCATACCACCACGAGGCTCATCGACGACCTCACCCATCGCGCCGCCACTCTGCCTCCCGTGAGGCCCAGAGCATCCAGCGTCATCCCCCGCCGCAGACCAGATCTACAAGCCACGCCCATCAATGCGACGTCGTCGGGTCACTGTCCTCCAACCGACGCTCCACGCCCCCGCCGTGGAGCTGCGGATGTCACAGCCGGAACAGCCGCATCCCAACCATCTTGCCACAATGCCAGCCAAAAGCTGCCAGCCACACCCGCACCTCCCCCAACTCCCGGCAACCGCAGCCAGCTTTGCAACAGAACGCCTCCGAGCATCCCCCACGGCAGAGCTAGATTCGAGGCCACCACCTCAGCCAGGAAGAGGAAGCATGCTCAGATGTTGCAAGCAAAAGCATGCCCGGGGCGAAAACCCCTACTCCCTCCGTTTGGTTTGTAAGGAGAGCACACACATGTTTCGATCTTCAATTTGACTAGCAAATTGTGTGACACATTTCAACAAAGAAAATGTGTGTACGCCACGAAAAGTATATTTTTAGAACTTCATTCAGCGAAGAATCCGACGATATACTTTTAGTGGCATATAACACACGTTTTGCTAGCCAATTTGACGACCTAGAAACACCAATGTTCGCCTTACAAACCCAGATAGAGGTCACCAAGTCACCAACCACCGGCACAGGAAAAGTATAAAACATAATAACATCAACACAGCAACATGGACAGCATGGTCTGAACCTGAATGCCATTCATCCGGTAAGCAGTTTAACAGGCATACAAGATGAGAGAAAAAACATCCCGACTTCTCACAGTTAAGCTATAGTTTTAACCAAAAAGTAAACATCCGACAACGCGACTGGCAGTACAACCGACGGCACAGCATGTTAAATGCTGAGAAAATTCATCGATATGCTGGCGCTCCAGCGAAGGAATAGAGTGAGGAAACCGGGGCACCTGGTGCGTTGGCCCTTGCTGTAGGGACAGGTCTCTGACTGGCTTCAGCATAAGCAGGGTTGGAGGTCTGATAAGAATGTGGGAGATCCACTGCACGAGCATTTAGCTGGTCAGAACGGTAGAGCCCCCCATAAGAACCACGAGCATCTATCCCTCCTTGACGGTAGGGATCCTCCATACGAACATCGCGAGCAGCAACCTCTCCTGGACGGTAGAGATCCTCCATACGAGCACCACGAGAAGGAACCTCTGCAGAGCGGTAGAGATCCTGGTAGAGATCCGCCACACGATCACCACGAGAAGCAATCTCTACTGGGCGGTAGAGTTCCTCCACACGAGCACCACGGGCAGCAAGCTCTCCTGGGCGGTAAGGATCCTCCAGGCGAGCATCACGAACAGTGGTCCGGTAGAGGTCCGACATATGGTCAGCACGAGCAGACAACTCCCCAAGCTGTGCTGCGTAATCCCTTGGAGGTGTTCTGGCAGCAATGCTGAAATTCAAAGAATTTTATTAGTCAAGAACACGATAATAACTTCAGTAAAGACCAGAACACGATATATAACTTCAGTAAAGCCATGGTAGTATTGTAATAACCACAATGTGTTCAACTGTCAGTTTGAACTAGCAAAACATACGAATTTGAACTTACCGCTCATGCACTGGATCCACTCGAGAACGGTAGTAAGAATCATCAGATGAAGGAGCCAAATGGTGGTAATACGCTGGTGGGACATGCCGAGGCTCTGGTACAGAAGGCGCATAGTGAGGCCCTGTGGCAAGAGGAACATGGCGAGCCTCTGGGGCAAGAGGAATGTGTTGAGACTCAGGTGCAGGAGGTGCTTGTTGATAATATCTGTGATCATCCTGGACATTAACCAAAAATTGACCAGGTCGGGGCTCGGTAGGAAATGGAGCAAAGTGTGTTGCCCTGTATGAGTCCTCAGGAGGAACATGTACCACCTGCGGGCGCCTGTCTTCAACATGCAATGGATGTGGCCTATCTTCATGTTGATGCCTTCTTTCTTCATCGCGGTACCTTCCATCTAGATGACCCCTTGGAGCTGATTGATGTACAGTGATAGGCTTGAATAGAGCCATCAGCCTACGAACCTGCATAAATCACATAATATGATAAACAACAAGGTAAAAACGTCATTTATGTTGGAAACTCCCACAATAGTTCTGTTGAGTAACTAACTAATTCAACAAAAATTATCCCAAGGACACTCACTTGTGTAGAAGTGATCTCAGGGTCAAATTTGCGGCTTGCACTGTAGTTCTCTTTGATGGCATGCTTGAAAGTACTCTCAGGAAGAGGAAGGCAATCTTTATCAGTCGTAAATTTCACCTACATCAAAAACATCAAAGCAGTTTTGAGAACAATAAGAATACCCTTCTTCAGTACTAACTTCTCTGGCATAAAGGTCCAGTTTTAATCAAAAGGTTGTGCGGAATCCTTCACCCATAAAATAGTGCTTGGCCACTGTAAGCACATAAAATTGTGTGTCTGCTGTCCTCTATACCACTTACAGCTATATGCTACAGGGCTAACACATTGAGCTTGAACCCAGCTGTTGGTAAGACAACCAGTCCAAACTCCAATGTACAGGACATCAAAACTTCAGCCTATGATCTCCAGCCTTACTCAAGGCAACTCCAACCACCCAACAGAAGTGCAATCAAACAGATTGACCCTTGAGAGTAAATACAACTACAAGCAAAACTAGGTGTGCATACAAAATACAACTATGGTAGATAGCATCAATCATTTTAACTATGAAATTTCCAGAGACCACTAACATATCGCATGCCTCTTCATTTTCGCATTCATCAAGTGTCATCATGATAACATTGGCATAATAATTGGAATTGCAATGCACAATATAGATCACTTTTTTTCAGAGGAGTAAGAAGTGCCACCATCCTCCAAAGGACTACCAAGTAGTATAAATAAAACAAAATTCGCTAACTACCAAGAGAAGCATGCTTGCCCAATGAAAATCTTAAACAAAACAAGGTAAATGAAGGATTCATGCACAAGAGATGCTAGGTAGTTATGCTTTTGCCAAAAAAAAAAAAGAGAGGCAAATATCACTTGCTAGCCTTCATCCTTCCAAGGGCCAACTTAGAGGATAGCATATAACAAGTTGGGCTTCATAGATAAACTTGTATAGGGCGGCATAAGCTTGTTAGATACAATTTGTGAAGAAAGAGGCGATGTGTCAAGTAAAAAACCCTTTTACAACTGCTAACATTGTAAACTTTTTAGACGGACAATTGAATAAGCATTTTGAGTTTGGAGTGGTTAGATTGGGTCAATGTCAGGGTATACCCCTCATAAATGGTTTCTTCATACGAGGGGTTATTTAGATTTACATCAGTTGCATCTTTAAGTGTCTCTACATCTAACCCATCGATATTTCAAGTTCTACCACCCAAAAAAATGATACACGTGATCACGTCTAACTAGACCTTGTGCTGGGCTGACACATAAATTTACACTACTTGTACACTCAACTACTCCCAGATAGAGCCTTAATAATATCAACTAAATCTCATCAAGAACCATTTAACATGAGAAAACCAGTGGATAGGTTTAACCACATATCTCATATTTGGTACATAATTTGATAACTGCAAAAGTTGCTTTACCATGAAGAAACCATGCTTTAGCAACTTCATTGACAGGTTTTTTTCCTTCAAATTTAACGTTTCTTGTGTGTTGCAATAATTATGAAGTCTACTGCAGAAGAATAATCAAGCACCAAAAGGGAAGGAAACTCATTGGTGGTTAATATTGGAGACATGGAAGACTATTTAGTTCTCGGCAAGAACGCGAATACATAGAATAACTGGTACAGGCATTAAGTTGGCCATTTTTATATGCTATGTAGGAATGCATCTCAATTATAGTTGGAGAACAGAACGATGATTCGATGATGGCCAGCTAAATTCATGATCCGCCTAGCTACATCTTCCATAATAACATGGGTAGAAGATACAAAACTAAGGAACCCTATGCACATATATGGACACGTGCACATACTGTCCAACAGGATCACTAGTCTATTCTACTAATACATTTTAGGGCTTACAAACAATGGCATATAGTTCTCATCAAGAATGAGAAAACATAGATTAACTGGTCGAGGCATTTAAGTCAGCCATTTTTATATCTATAGGATGCATCGATATTATAATTAGAAGACGAAACTATTATTTGATGATGACCAGCTAAAATCATGATCCACCTAGCTACATCTTCCATAATAACTTGGGCAGAAGATATGAAACTAAGGAACCCTCTGCACATATATGGACACATGCACATACTATCCAACAAACAGAAGAAGTGTCACCAGTCTATTCTACTAACACATTGTTAGGGATGGCAAACAAGGGCATACATCCTCATTACTTATGTTTGTGAACGCTTACGAACAAATGCACAATTGAAGTTACAATGCAAGATTATCGCTAATTACTGTAATCCATGGCCCTGTTTGGACCTAAAATGGAGCTTATCTTTCTAGAAATAGTGTGACCCAGCAAGATTTCTACTCATGTGTCATGTCTAATATATACATTTGTGTTGCAAAACTATCGGAGCACCTGAGCCACACACATCCTTAGGAACAATGCATACACCCATAAAATGCAAGACAGCTCACTCCACTACCATATATGGATCTAGATAATGGAAAATCAAGATTACCTGAGCAGGAAACTTCCCGTTAAATACATTTCTGACAAGGTTTATCCCGCCCTTTGATGTCGCCTTGTACACTCCATATAGCAGCCTCAAGTCAAAATCATACAGGAATACCTTTGTCCCTGGTCGGACCTTCTCCACCATCTCCTTCTTCCCCATGGGCATGCCAAACACACGGTTCTGGAAGCACTCCGGCTTAGTCTGTGCATTGCACATGAAGATAAGCCCTCCTCCCCTGCTATCACCACCCCCTTCTTTCTTGGCCCCCTCCTCCTTCCCCGTCCCCTTCTTATTCCCCTGCTCCCCCTCCTCCTTCCTCATCCCCTTCTTATTCCCCTGCGCCTCCTCCTGCTTCCCCTTTCCCTTCCAAGCCATAAGCCTCTCCTTATGCCCCTTCTTCTGCTTCTTGCTACCACCACTACTACCGCTAGCACCCGCCCCATTGCTGGTGGCAGCTGCAGCATCAGCCGGCTTTGGCTTTAGCTTTGGCTTTGGCTTTGGAGTCGACGCTGATGCTTCTTCAGCGGTGTCTGGCTTTGGTGCCAGTACCTGGGCAGCAGATGATCCTTCAGCTACGGTGGCTGGCTTCAAAGATGCCGCAGGCGACGCACCAGAAGGCGTGGACGGTTTCTGCACAGGCGCAGGGGCAGGTTCGTCCCTGCCGGCAGCACCCGCGGAAGTCGACCCATCGGCCGCTGCCACAGCAGTGGCCGCAACCTTTGCGCCGGCGCCAATGGCTTTCCGTTTCTTAAACTTCGACGCCTTCGCCGAACCAGAGCCGGAGGCGCTCGCCGGGGACGGCCTGGCAGCACCGCCGGCGCCGGTGCCGGAGCCGGAGGCCGCCTTGGCCTTGGCCTTGGGGGTGCTATTGGGGGTCTTCACCATGGCCGCTCCACGGGGCGGGTCCGGGGGGCAAGCAACAACAAAATCACCACAAAAATGGCGCCGCGCCCATCAAAATCGACGAGACAATCTGGAAGGGCAGAACAACGAACGGGGGATTCAATCGCGGCACGTCCTAGGGGGAATCAGGAACGAATTCGTGTGGGGGAAATTCGGAGGAAACCCTAGGTTTGCTAGCCGAACGAGACGGGCCGCGGGCGGCGTACCTGGGATTCGCGAAGACGGCGAGGGGCGAGTGTGGAACTGAAACTGAAAGGGCGAGCGAGCCAGCGGATGGGACGGGGCGAGGAATAAATAGAAGGGGGATGCTTATCACGCTGCTGATGTCGTATATTTCGTATATCGCGCTTGGACGGCCCGGATTGAGCGAGGGCCGATGAATAAATTGGGGGTGTTTAATTCGCTAAGATGTGTATCTTTGTAATCTATTTATTGTAGTTTTCTTACAAATAATTTATTTATTGTAGTTATTTATAGCCATCTATAGGATTTTCTTTCCCGCAAACTTTTTACAAAACTTTTTGAAGAATACTCCCCGGCTTGGACTTTAGAATGCAGCGAGTACAAACCATGTGTGTTGTCATCCAATAACTTCCGATGTCAATGTATCCCTGGAAAAAAGACCATCTTCCTTCATTGTGTTATCTCGGGTTCATTGTATATAATGTGGCCATCATGTACAATAAGACTATCAAGTGTCACATTGCTAACGCTCTCTATTCACTTTGTAAAAACCTGCGAACGACGGAGGTTAGGGTTTTAAGGAAATAAAGGGTTCACACTTCCTTCCTTTGCCCCCAGACTTAGGTAGACTAATTGTTCCCTCTTCACTGTGCCATCTTTTCTTAGTATATTGTTTCATTCATGAACAGTAATCATTATACTATGAAGTGTGACATTGTTAACGTCATCTCTTTTTCTTTGGAGAAACCCGCCGGCGACAAAAATTAGGGGTTTGCGGAAATAATTAAAGAGTTCACACAACCCTCATTTGCCTCATGGACTTGGACGGTCGGTTGTTAATTGTGGTGGTCTGAAACTAGGTGGTTTTATGAGTAAGGATGAAAGAGTTGGACAATATAAGGGCACTTACTTACTTACTTATGAAGCCTTTTATCCCAAACAAGTTGGGGTAGGCTAGATATGAAACTCTTTCACGAGGACTTTCCAGGAGGTCACCCATCCTAGTACTACTCTCGCCCAAATGGTTTCATACCCAAAAGACTGGCTAGTTTTTACGTTGGCTCGCCAAGCCTATCACAATCCTTAGATATGAAACCCTTTCACGAGGACTTCCCAGGAGGTCACCCATCCTAGTACTACTATCGCTCAAATGGGTTTCATACCTATGCGACTAGCTAGTTTTTACGTTGGCTCACCAAACACATCACAACCCTCCTCCTTTACCCTGGCTTGGGACCGGCTATGCCTATATAAGGGCATGTCAACAAAATAAAATGGCAGTGAGATATGATAAGATTTTTTTTCTTGGATGTGCCAGATTGAGCAAGAGGAAAAATATATGTTTTTTCTCATATGTGTATCTATCTATTAGGTTTTCGTATTTATTTACATCTATCTACAAGATTTTGTATCTCAAATATATTCACACACCAATTCTAAAAGCATGCCACTAGTATAATTCATCAAGTCAGAGCAATGCACGCACCCATTTTGGCTATTAGAGATTAGAGAAGAATAGTGTGTCTCGTCTTTTAGCAACTCAAGCTTTTGACACACCCAAGGTAGAGACCATCATTTTTCCCTTGAAGGTGCTTAATTGCAATTCACATTTCCTTTAACGCACATAATAATTAGGCCAAGAGTCCAGGATGTCGTCCTTAATGCTCGCTCTTCTTCTCTCGCGAAGGTAGAGATGTAGGGGAGCCTAGGGTAAGTATAGGGCTCACCCCAACTCCCCGCCTCAAGGTTTACAGAGGCGTTACTTATATTAGCGACCAGATGGTGACAAGTTGTATTGACAATGGATGTTCTTTATGACGTGCATAATAATTAGTCCGTCTATCAGGTCTACCTTAGCCATAATTAATGCCCTCCCTTCATCTATAACGAAGGGTGAAACAGAAGAGGTTAGGGTAAGCGGAGAGTTCACACCTCATTCATGCCTTGTAGGCTTATAGAGACATTACTCATATCAGTGGTCTGATATTTGCGGATATATTGAAATGAACGTGTCCAATGACGAAACACACAATAATTAGGCCATCTATCGAGTTTTCGTTAGTTAACATTCCCTCTTCATCTCTAAAGAAGACCACGTCATGGAGCTTAGGGTTTGCATAAATAGAGGGTCCACACACCTCTCTTGCCTTCTAGACTTCAGTTATCAAAAGAAGTGGTGAGCCAATATATATGAAGGAGGGGAAATGTTTAACATGCCATTTAAATAACCATATAGGGGTGAGAGCTAGGCGCGGGTGGAGGTAGAGAGTTCACACTCCCTATGTACCTCAATTTTTTGCAGAAGAATTGTCAAGTAGGAGAAATCCACACATGTTTTGTCTATCAGACAATAAAATTGTGTCTCGTCTTCAAACAACTTGAGCTTTCGACGCATAACCAAGGTAAAGATATTCTTTACCGTAAAGGTGTTTTGTCTTCACAATACCTTCAACACAAACAACAATTAGACCACCAATCTAGTTTTCCATCATTAATACTCACATTTTGTTTCTTGCGAAGGCAACAATGGAGAAGGCTAGGGTGCGGATAGAGCACACACCCCCTCACAACCTCATAAGTTTAGAGGGTGTTACTTGTCGAGTTTGAAACAATTGGGTCCGTTATCGAGTTTGCCCTAGTTAATGTCCCTCATCATCTTTGATGAGACCACATTTGAGGGTTTGGAGGAATAGGGGATGTGTTAAAGGACACATCAAGAAGCTTAGGGTTTGCAAAAATAGAGGGTCCAACCCCCTCCGTTGCCTCATGGGCTTGGTGGTAACTTTGAAGGACATGAGCGGAGTAGGAAGACAAATAGTCATGCTAACTGGCGAAGACGGTACACATGATGGAGAAAAATGCTAACATGTCATATGACTAGCTAAATTTGGGAGGAGAGGAGGGTGTCGGTAGGGTGGATAGGATTCACATTCACTATATACCTCGGTTCTCCGCACAAGAACAGACAAGTATGAGTGATCAACACATCTCTAAAACTATTAGGCATGAGTGGTGTGTCTCATCTTCTAGTAACTCGGTCTTTCGGTGCATACCCATGTTAAAGAGCATCCTCTTTCTCATGAAGGTGATTTGTCAAAATTCATGTTTCCTTTAACACACTCAATAATTAGACCATCGATCCAGTTTAGGAGGCTAGGATCAGTATAGAGTTCACACCTCTCCCTATATTTAGAGGGATGTTACTTGTATTGGTAGTTAGGAAATGGAAGTTGCATTGACAACAGATGTTTCCTCAGACGTGCATAATAATTAGGACATCTATCTGGTCTACCGTGATTAATACTCTCTCTTTATCTCTTACGAAGTATGCAACGAAGGAGGCTAGGATAAGTAGAGTTTCACACCCCTCCCTACCTCGTGGGTTTAGAGAGATTTTGCCCACATTGCTTGTGCCATAGTGGCGGAATATCAGCATTGAATGTGTCTTTTGAACCACGCAATAATTAGTCCATTTGTCGAGTTTGCCTTAGTTAACATTCACTCTTTTTGTATTTAACGAAGGCCACACCATGGTTAGGGTTTGTAGAAATAGGGGTTGTGTTGGCCACATAGGGAATGTTAGGAATTGTGAAAATAGAGGGTCAATACCCCCATCCCTTGCCTCCTGGGCTTGGTTGGAATGACATGGACGAAGTAGGGAGATAATAGTCATGCCAAGTGGCAGAGCCAATACACGGGAAGGATGAAAATGCTAACATATCATTTGAATAACCAAATTTGGGGTGAGAGGCAGGTGCGGGTGGGGCGGAAAGGTTTCACCCTTAATGCATGTGTTAGTTTTCTACAAAACAACAAACAAGTAGAAGCAATCAACACATCTCTTTTGGCTATGAGACACGAATATTGTATCTCGCCTTCTAGTGACTTAGGATTTTGACACACACCCAAGGTAAAGAACATCCTATTTCCCATGAAGGTGCTTTATCTCAATTCAGGTTTCCTTTAACACACACACACAATAATCAGACCATCAGTCGATTATGCCCTCATTACTGCTCCATTTTCTTCTCGGGTGAAGGCATCAACAGAGGAGGCTAGGGTAAGTACAAAGTTCATGACCATCCCTAGGTTAGAGGGATAGATGTTACTAGTATTGGTGGTTAGGCAGTGGCGGTTGTATTGGCAATGAATGTTTCCTCTGACGTGCATAATAATTAGGCAATCTATCGGGTCTAACATCATTAATGCTCCCTTGTTATCTCTTGCGAAGGATGCAACATAGGAGGCTAGTGTAATTAGAGTTTCACACACACCGCCCTACCTTGTAGGTTTAGATAGATGTTACTAATATTGGTTGTCTGATAGCGGTGGACAGATCAGTAATGAATGTGTCTCTTAAGTACACAACAACTAGGTCATCTATCGAGTTTACCCTAGTTAACATTGCAGCTTCATCATTGACGAAGTCCACATCGGGAGGTTAAGGATTACGAAAATAGGGTTTGTGTTGGCCACATCAGTAAGGTTAGGGTTTGCAAAAATACAAGGTTCGTCTCCTCCCTTGCCTCATGGGCTTGGTTAGAAAGGGCATTGATGGAGTAGCAACACAATAGCCATGCCAACTAGCTAAGACGATACAAGGGAAGGAGGAAAATGTTAACATGCCATCAAATTTGGGGCCGGAGTAAGGTGTTGGTGGGGTCGAGAGGCCACACACTCATTCTACACCTCAATTTATATAGAAGAATGGAAAATTAGGAGAGATCAACACATCTCTTTTGGCTATTATACATGAGTATTGTGTCTCCTCTTCCATAAACTTAGGCTTTCGACACACACCCAAGCTAAAAGAGCATCCTCTTTCCCATGAAGGTCCTTTATCTAAATTCACGTTTCTTTTAACACACGTAATAATTAGAGCATCAATCGAATATGTCGTCATTACTTCTCCATTTTCTTCTCGGACGAAGGTGGCAATAGAGGAGGCTAGGGTAAGTATGGATCTCAAACCCTACCTAGGTTAGTACGGATGTTACTTGCATTGATAGTTAGGAAACGCCAATTGTATTGATAAAGAATGTTTCCTTTGATGTGCTTAATACTTAGGCCAACTATCGGGTCCACCATCATTAATGCTTTGTTTTTATCTCTTGCAAAGGATGCAACAGAGAAGGCTAGGGCAAGTAGAGTTTCACACCCCTCCCTACCTTGTAGGGTTAGAGAGATGTTGCTCATACTGGTTTTCTAATAGTAAGGGATATATCGATAATGAATTTGTCTTCTGAATCATGCAACAATTAGGCCATCTACCGAGTTTGCCCTAGTTAATATCCCCTCTTCATCTTTCACGAAGTCCACATCGAGAAGATTGAGGTTTCCAAAAATATATAGGTGTTGTGTTGGTCACCTTAGGACGGTTAGAGTTCGCGAAAATAGAGGGTATGTACTTTGTATTGACAACTAACATTTCCTTTGACATGCATAATTAGGCCATCTGTCGGGTATGTCATCATTAATGCTCCTTATTTATCTCTTTTGAAGGATGAGATGGAGGAAGCTAGGGTAACTAGAGTTTCACACCCTTTCCTGCCTTCTAGATTTAGAGAGATGTTGCTCATATTGATTATCCAATAGCATTAAATATATCAACAATTAAGTGTCTTCTGAAGCACACAACAAATAAGACATCTATCTGGTTTGCCTAGTTAAGATTCCTTCTTCGTCTTTGACGAAGGCCATATCAGGAAGGTTAGGGTTACAGAAATTGCGGTTGCGTTGGCCACGCTGCTAAGGTTTGTTTGTGAAAAAATAAGGATCATACACTCTCCCTTGCCCATGGGCTTGTGAAAGGACCAAGATGTGCAAATCGGTGTTGGTCAAGGTTCGGCCAAGCTTGAAGACCGGTTTAGGGGCTACTAAAGGTGTCATGACCTAGTGGTCCCTCACCATGTCGGTTGTCGGCATGGTGGGCTGACCTGGGACCCCTAGGTTGGTTCTATGCTAGGCCACATAGGGCGGCCCATGATGCTTTATACGGAGACTCCAAAAGACTTGTTGTACAAGACAAGAATACCGGAGCCATGGAGTACTCTGCATCCACCAACATAGACGACTAGGATATGGAACCCTACTAGGCCCCTAGTATGTTATATATGTCGGGGGCCGGGCTAGTCATTAGGCACATTAAACAATACAATCTCTCGGTTATATGCCTTGTACTTTATACACACCTATCGCAATAAACACAAAGCAAGGATAGGGTTTTAACTTCGTCGAGAGGGTCCGAACCTAGGTAAAGACTTGTCTCCTGGTTACCGTCCGGACTACTCACCTCCCCGGGATACCCTGCCGAGTGTTGGGGAACGTAGTAATTCAAAAAAAATCCTACGTTCACGCAAGATCTATCTAGGAGATGCATAGCAACGAGACGGGGAGAGTGTGTCCACGTACCCTCATAGACCAAAAGCGGAAGCGTTAGGTTAACGCGATTGATGTAGTCGAACGTCTTTGCGATCCAACCGATCAAGTACCGAACATACGGCACCTCCGAGTTCTGCACACGTTCAGCTCGATGATGTCCCTCGAACTCTTGATCCAGCAGAGAGTCGAGGGAGAGTTCCGTCAGCACGACGGTGTGGTGACGGTGATGTGATACGTCTCCAACGTAACTATAATTTTTTATTGTTCCATGCTATTATATTATCTGTTTTGGATGTTTAGTGGGCTTTATTATACACTTTTATATTATTCTTTGGGACTAACCTACTAACCAAAGGCCCAGTGCAAATTGCTGTTTTTTGCCTATTTCAGTGTTTCGCAGAAAAGGAATATCAAACGGAATGAAACCTTCGGGAGAGTGATTTTTGGAACAAACGCAATCCAGGAGACTTGGAGTGGACGTCAAGGAAGCGACGAGGTGTCCACGAGGCAGGGAGGCGCACCCAGGGGGATAGGCGCGCCCCCCACCCTCGTGGGCCCCTCATAGCTCCCCTGGCCGACTTCTTTCACCTATATATACTCATATACCCCGAAAACATCCGAGAGCACCACGAAACCCTATTTCCACCGCCGCAACCTTCTGCACCCGTGAGATACCATCTTGGGGCCTTTTCCGGCGCTCCGCCGGAGGGGAATCGATCATGGAGGGCTTCTACATCAACACCATAGCCTCTCCGATGATGTGTGAGTAGTTTACCACAGACCTTCGGGTCCATAGTTATTAGCTAGATGGCTTCTTCTCTCTTTTTGGATCTCAATACAAAGTTCTCCTCGATCTTCTTGGAGATCTATTAGATGTAATTCTTTTTGCGGTGTGTTTGTCGAGATCCGATGAATTGTGGGTTTTTGATCAAGATTATCTATGAACAATATTTGAATCTCCTCTGAATTCTTTTATGTATGATTTGATATCTTTGCAAGTCTCTTCGAATTATCAATTTGGTTTGGCCTACTAGATTGATCTTTCTTGCAATGGGAGAAGTGCTTAGCTTTGGGTTCAAATCTTGCGGTGTCCTTTCCCAGTGACATCAGGGGCAGCAAGGCACGTATTGTATTGTTGCCATCGAGGATAAAAAGATGGGGTTTATATCATATTGCTTGAGTTTATCCCTCTACATCATGTCATCTTGCCTAATGCGTTACTCTGTTCTTATGAACTTAATACTCTAGATGCATGCTGGATAGCGGTCGATGTGTGGAGTAATAGTAGTAGATGCATAATTGTGTCGGTCTACTTATCACGGACGTGATGCCTATATACATGATCATGCCTAGATATTCTCATAACTATGCGCTTTTCTATCAATTGATCGACAGTAATTTGTTCACCCACCGTAATACTTATGCTATCTTGAGAGAAGCCACTAGTGAAACCTATGGCCCCTGGGTCTATTTTCCATCATATAAGTTTCCAATCTATTTTACTTTGCAATCTTTACTTTCAATCTATATCATAAAAATACCAAAAATATTTATCTTATTATCTCTATCAGATCTCACTTTTGCAAGTGGCCGTGAAGGGATTGACAACCCCTTTATCGCGTTGGTTGCAAGGTTCTTATTTGTTTGTGTAGGTACGAGGCAACTTGCGTGTAGTCTCCTACTGGATTGATACATTGGTTCTCAAAAACTGAGGGAAATACTTATGCATCACCCTTTCCTCTTCAAGGGAAAACCAACGCAGTGCTCAAGAGGTAGCATGATGTGATCCGCGCAGGGCTTCTCCTAAGCACTACGACGCTATGACCAGAGGAGCAAACTGTGGAGAGAGACGCCGCACACGGCTTGAAACAATTGTTGTGTCTCCAAGGGGTGCCCTACCCACGTATATAAAGGAGGGAGACGGAGGAGGCTGGCCCTAGGGGGCGCGCCATAAGGGGGTGGTCCTACTAGGACTCCCAGTCCTAGTAGGATTCGCCCCCCCTTCTTTTCTTTCTCATGGAGGGGGAAAGGGGGAAAGGAGAGGGAGTAGGAGAAGGAAAGGGGGTGGCGCCCCCTTCCCTAGTCCAATTCGGCCTCATCCCTTGTGGGGGGCGCACCAGCCCCTTGTGGGCTGGTTAGCCTCCCTCCTATGGCCCATATCTTTCCCCGGGGGGTTCCGGTAACCCCTCCGGTACTCCGG
Organism: Triticum aestivum; assembly: GCF_018294505.1. Lineage (NCBI taxonomy): Eukaryota > Viridiplantae > Streptophyta > Magnoliopsida > Poales > Poaceae > Triticum > Triticum aestivum. The sequence continues at coordinate 142,826,949 of NC_057814.1, forward strand.
TATGTACCCGATACACTCCGGAACCCTTCCGGTGTCCGAATACTACCTTCCAATATATCAATCTTTACCTCTCGACCATTTCGAGACTCCTCGTCATGTCCGTGATCTCATACGGGACTCCAAACAAACTTCGGTCATCAAAACACATAACTCATAGTACAAATCGTCATTGAACGTTAAGCGTGCGGATCCTATGGGTTCGAGAACTATGTAGACATGACCGAGACACATCTCCGGTCAATAACCAATAGCGGAACCTGGATGCTCATATTGGCTCCTACATATTCTACGAAGATCTTTATCGGTCAAACCGCATAACAACATACGTCATTCCCTTTGTCATCGGTATGTTACTTGCCCGAGATTCGATCGTCGGTATCATCATACTTAGTTCAATCTCGTTACCGGCAAGTCTCTTTTCTCGTTCCGTAATGCATCATCCCACAACTAACTCATTAGTCACATTGCTTGCAAGGCTTATAGTGATGTGCATTACCGAGAGTGCCCAGAGATACCTCTCTGATACACGGAGTGACAAATCCTAATCTCGATCTATGCCAACTCAACAAACACCTTCGGAGACACCTGTAGAGCATCTTTATAATCACCCAGTTACGTTTTGATGTTTGATAGCACACAAAGTGTTCCTCCGGTATTCGGGAGTTGCATAATCTCATAGTTAGAGGAATATGTATAAGTCATGAAGAAAGCAATAGCAATAAAACTAAACGATCATAATGCTAAGCTAATGGATGGGTCTTGTCCATCACATCATTCTCTAATGATGTGATCCCGTTCATCAAATGAAAACACATGTCTATGGTCAGGAAACTTAACCATCTTTGATTAATGAGCTAGTCAAGTAGAGGCATACTAGGGACACTCTGTTTGTCTATGTATCCATACATGTATCAAGTTTCCGGTTAATACAATTCTAGCATGAATAATAGATATTTAGCATGATATAAGGAAATATAAATAACAACTTTATTGTTGCCTCTAGGGCATATTTCCTTCACCGAAGGATCTATTGGAATCGTCTCTGAAACTAGCCTTACAAGTTGGAATATCTTTCTCTCTCTCTATCTCCCCCCTCTCTCTCTATGGCAGTATAGTCGATGAATGGATGAAGGATCATGATGCAGGGGAAGCTATAATGGATGTAAGTGAAGTCCTCCTTCTCTTCCTCTATTCTGTTGCGGCTTGGAGGTATTCTGTTTTGGTTTAGAGGTGTTCTGTTTGTTGCCTCATTAGGTTGCCAATGCAAAGTGGCTTGTATAGACAAGAGAGAGGCGGTGGCGGCTAGTATGAGTTGTGGTACGAGGGGCTATGCTCGTATCACACATCGTCTTTTATTCTGGAAACACCTGATGGAAATCTTCTCAACAGGAAAGTTACCCATATCCTCCTCAATTAGCCTATTAGATCTTCAATTCCTTCCAAAAAGTAAATAAAACCGCACAACAAGGAAACAAGGTTTCTTTGTTTCTAAAAGATTATTGGTGCTAGAAAAGCGAAAACCGACAGAACACCATGTAAAACAGAGAAAAATACCCTTGGAAAAGTGTCATGATTTGGAGCCATCAAGATGCAGGTGCGGGCGGGGTGGAGTGGAGAGGTTTCACACTCACTATATACCTTAGTTCTGAAGAGAACAGACAAGTAAGAGTGATCAACACATCTCTTTTGGCTATTAGACACGATTAATGTGTCTCATCTCTTATAGTAACTCGGACTATCGATGCACAAACAAGGCAAACAACATCCTCTTTCACATGAAGGTGCTTTATCTCAATTCATGTTTGCTTTAACACACATAATAATTATACCATCTCCAGATTGCCATCATTAATGCTCCTTTTTTCTTTGGTGAAGGGATCAATAGAGGAGGCTTTTGTAAGTATAGAGCTCACACCCATCCTTAGGTTTGGAGGGATGTTACTTTTTTAGTAGTTTGGTAGTCTAGCAGTTGTATTGACAACGAATGTTTCCCCTAACGTGCATAATAATTAGGCCATCTATCAGGTCTACCATCTTGATGATCCCTCTTTATCTCCTATGAAGGATGTGACAGAGGATATTAGGGTAAATCGAGTTTCACATCCTCTCTGTCTTGTAGGTTTGGAGAGATGTTGCTCATATTGGTTGCCCGATAATAGTGGACATAAAAAATGAATGTGTCTTCTAAATCGCGCGACAATTAGGTCATCTATCAAGTTTGCCCTAGTTAACACTACATCTTCATCTTTGATGAAGGCAACATCGGGAAGGTTAGGGTTTGCGTGTTGGCCACATCAGGAAGGTTGTTTGTGAAAATAGAGAGTCTGTACCCCCTCCCTTGCCTCATGGACTTGGTTGAAGTAGATGGATGGAATGGGAAGATACTTGTCATGCCAAGTGGAAAGTCGATACCCAGGAAGGATGAGAAGGATAACATGTCATCTAAATAATCAAATCTAGGACACTCACTGTACACCTTAGTTCTCTATAGAAGGATGGACAAGTAGGAGCGATCAACACATATCTTTTGGCTATTAGACATGAAACACTATGCCTCGTCTTCTAAAAACTAAGGCTTTCGAGGCACACCCATGGAAAAAGAGCATTCTCTTTCCCATGAAGGTGCTTATCTGAATTCATGTTTCCTTTAACGCACACAATAATAAGACCATCTGAAAGTGCAAGTATCACTTAGATTTTATTTTGGTGTGATGACAATGTGGTTAGTGGAACTAATGTTGGTTGCTAAAGTTTATCTCGGGACGTTGGTTCCAAGGTGTCCATTGATGGAGGTGTGCGACCCCCCAGTCCAAAAAGATCAAAGGCGTGTTACCGGCGACTCGAAGGTTTTTCGTTTTGGTTCGTTTTGAGTCGTAGGTAAAACCGCACTATCAAGAGGGGTCTTCGTGGAATTAGTGTCGTGTGGGAATGCCTCCAAGACAGATACACCAGCCCTCCTACACCTCCTCTGGTATTCCACTTCTTGTGTGCTTTGCCGTGGTATCCTGTGATGTTTCATCAGAAATCTTCTGGACACCCCGTGTGCATGGGGTCTCTGACCCCCGTGCGCACGGGGTAGTCAGAATATTTCTGGACACCCCGTGCGCACGGGGCTGACTTGGCCCGTGCGCACGGGGTACCTCGAAACTCACTGGACACCCCGTGCGCACGGGGTACCTCGGATCCCACTGGACACCCCGTGCGCACGGGGCTGACTTGGCCCGTGCGCACGGGGTCCAACGGGCAGAAATCCCCTCCCGGCCAAGAACACTATATAAGCCCCCTTCTTCCTCCTCCATCCCCTAACCCTAATGTCTTGTTGAGCTCCTCCATTGCTACACCCCATTTTGCTCACTACTCTCAATCCCTCCACCCAATCTTGTTGAAACTTTGGGGATTGGGAGAGCAAGACCCGATCTACACTTTGACCAAACCAAATCGCATTCCCCGCAACATTCATCCACCATGACTTGTTACTCTTGGAGCTTGGGCTCCTAGGCGGTTAGAGGTTCCTCCGGAAGCTTCCTTGCTTGTGGTGTGCTCCGGAGAAGTTTGTAAAGGTGTGGTGGTCGCCTTCAAGACCAACCCCGAGTGATTCGAGGCTCATCCGTTGGGGGTGACTCGAAGGAGATTATGGTGAGCCTTCGGTGGCGTTCCGCAAGCTTTGGCTCCGGCACCGCTCCAAACGGAGAGTAGCTCTTCCCCAAGGAAGAGTGAACTTCGGGATAAAATCCGCGTCCTCGTCTCACTTGTGGTTAATCCTTTCCCGCACTTTACTTAGCCTTGTATGCTTGTTGGCTTGCTAATTAGTTTGTTGCCTAGCATACTTAGCTTAGAGCTTGCTTGTCATATAGGTTGTGTTCACCTAGTTGCATATCTAGTGAACCCTTTTTATCCGCTAAGCCTTAAAATTGACAAGAAAGAGTAAAATTTGTAGTCTCCTATTCACCCCCCCCCCCTCTAGTCGACCGTATCGATCCTTTCACCATCAATACAGTCTGCTATCATTAATGCTTCTTCTTATACTTCGATGAAGGCATGAGTAAATAAGACTAGGGTAAGTATATAGCGCACACCCGTCCAGTGGCGTAGCCAGCTCGATGAGCCAGGGTGGTCCAACATTGAAAATTTTCATGTAATTCTATGTATTTTCAAAAGAAAACTTTTTTCTACCCTATATATTGGCTATCGGGCAAATTTTAGTGCGGTCCATGGACCACCCTGTCCACCCCCTAGCTACAACACTGCACCCGTCCCTCGGTTTAAAGGGATGCTACTTTTATTGGTAGTTAGGCAATGACAGTTGTATTGACAATGAATGTTTTCCCTAGCATGCATGATCATTAGGCCATCTATTGGGTCTACCATCATTAATCCTCCCTCTTTACCTCTTGTGAAGGATGTAACGGAGGAGGTCAAGGTAAGTAGAGTTTCACATCCCACCATGGCTTGTAGTTTTAGAGACATGTTGCTCATATAGGTTGCCCCATGGCGACATATATCAAATATGAATGTGTCTTCTGAAGCATGCGATAATTAGGTCATCTATTGAGTTTGCCCTAGTTAACATGCCCTCCTCACTTTTGATGAAGGCCACATCAAGCAGGTTAGGGTTTGCGGGAATAGGGCTTGTATTGGCCACATCAGGAGATCAAGGTTTGCGAAAATAGAGGGTCCATGCCTCCTCCCTTGCTTCACGAGCTTGGTTGCAAGAACATGGACGGAGTAGGAATACAATAGTCCTGCCAAGTGGCAGAGTCGATACATAGGAAGGAGGAAAATGCTATCATATCAACAAAATAACCAAATTTGGGCCGAGAGGCAGGTGCGGGTGGGGCAAAGAGGTTTCACACTCACATATACCTCAATTTTCCACAGAAGAACAAGCAAGTAGGAGCGATCAACGCATCTCTTTTGGCTATTGTGTCTTGTCTTCTAGTAACTCGGGCTTTCGACGCACACCCAAGGTAAATAGCATCCTCTCTTCCCATGAAGGTGTTTTATCTCAATTCACGTTTCCTTTAACACAAATAATAATTAGACCATCAATCTAGTCTGCCATCATTAAAGCTCCTTCTTTGGTGAAGGCATCAATAGAGGAGACTAGGGTAATTATATATAGAGGGACGTTACTTGTATTGGTAGTTAAGAAGTGGTTGTTGTATTGACAATGGATGCTTCCTCTCACGTGTATAATAATCAGGCCATGTTATAGGGTCTACCATCATTACTGCTCCATTTTTATCTCTTGCGAAGGATTCAACGGAGGTGGCTAGGGTAAGGCCCAGTTCTTTTGAGCAGATTGTGGAGAATTTTGGTCTGGAAAATCTGCAGCCAAAAGAACTCGTTTTGACTTCCAAAATCTGGAGAGGATTCTCCAGAATCCTAGTGCAAAGCACCCAAAAAGCTTGATTTTCCTAGAATCCTGAGATTTTGGCAAGTCCCACTAGTGAAAACTTTTCAAAATATAAGTGTACCCCTATCCCATGGAGAAATTACGCCCGGAATGCCACTATCCCATCCACACGCTCTACAGAAAATGATAGCGCTTCGCTCGGCCGCCCCTGTTCGCATCAGGGGAAAGAACTCTAGCCGCAGCGCGAGGGCTAGGGTTGCCGCACCGCTGCCGGACCCTCCTCGCCGGCCAGGCCCTTGCCGCTGCCGGCCAGGTTCCCGCCGCCGCTGATAATCCCCAAGTGCAAGGAAACATCGTAGCAATTTCTGAAGGTGGAAGTGATAAGTATGGAGTGTCGAACCCACAAGGAGCTAAAGGTAAGATCAATATTCTCTCAAGCCCTATCTGCCATTGATACGACTCTACGTACACCGAACGTTTGCTTCCAACTAGCAACGAGAAATAAAACTATGTTGTGGGTATGAAGTGGATAACTTTGTATGATATCGGAGAGCTAAAATATGAAAGTAGGTGCTGTTATCATAAGGTTAGAATATATTACTAAATATTATAAATAGCGAGTGTGGAATAATGGTGGATCGGTGTGCGGAATTGTCCGAGGCAATTGTTAACAAGACCGATAGTTGTCATTGCAATTTCATATGAGGGAGAGGCATAAGCTAACATACTTTATCTACTTGGATCATATGCACTTATGATTGGAACTCTAGCAAGCATCCGCAACTACTAAAGATCATTAAGGTAAAACCCAACCATAGCATTAAAGCATCAAGTCCTCTTTATTCCCATACGCAACAACCCCCTTACTCGGGTTTGTGTTTCAGTCACTCACCAACCCACTATAAGCGAATCATGAACGTATTGCAACACCCTATAGTGGGAACCCCTCACGCTTGCGTGACACAGAGGGCACCATAGGACAGCATCAAAGTAAAACATACAACTCATACCAATCTAGATCATCAATCAACCCAAAGACAAAAGATATCTACTCAAAACATCATAGGATGGCAACACATCATTGGATCATAATATGTGGCATAAAGCACCATGTTCAAGTAGGGGTTACAGCGGGGTGCGGGAGAGTGGACCGCGTAAAAGAGATGATGATGGTGATGTTGATGAAGACGATCACCGCGGCGATGATTCCCCTCTCAATGGCACTCCGGTGCCACCAAGAGAGAGGAGGAGAGGTTCTCCCCCTTGTGCTTCCTCCTCCATGGCCTCCCCCCTAGATGGGGAAAGGTTCTCCCTCTGGTCCTTGGCCTTCATGGTGATGATGGCCCCTCCGGGATCCTCCTCCATGGCCTCCGGTGATGATGGCCCCCTCCGGCAGGGTGCCAGAGAGGGCCTAGATTGATTTCTCGTGGCTACAGAGGCTTGCGGCGGCGGAACTTCTGATCTAGGTTAATTTTCTGAGGTTTCTGTATTTATAGGAATTTTTGGCGTCGGTCTCACGTCAAGGAGGTGCCCGAGCTGTCCACGAGGCAGGCCCACGCGCCAGGGGGGTGGGCGCGCCCCACCCTCGTGGGCAGCTCGGGACTCTTCTGGCCCAACTCCGATGCTCCGTGGTCTTCTTTTGGTCCATAAAAAATCATCAAAAATTGGCACGTCAATTGGACTCCGTTTGGTATTCCTTTTCTGCAAAACTCAAAAACAAGGAGAAAACAGAAACTGGCACTGGGCTCTAGGTTAATAGGTTAGTCCCAAAAATCATATAAAATAGCATATAAATGCATATAAAACATCTAAGATGGATAATATAATAGCATGAATACTTCATAAATTATAGATACGTTGGAGACGTATCAGCATCCCCAAGCTTAATTCTTGCTCGTCCTCGAGTAGGTAAATGATAAAAGAAATAATTTATGAAGTGTGAATGCTAGCAGGTGCACAAGTTTGATCAATGATAATTTCAGTCACCTTTTCTAGCATCATTATATGTCATAACAGTAGCTCATCTCATAAAACTTCTCATGATAAAGTAACAAGCTATTCACATGTTAAAGTATAGATCATAAACTTTCTTGAAAACTAACAAACCGTGTTATCAGTCATCAAACAATTACAATTCATCTTATTTTCAGGAAGAGTCTATGTCAGAGCTTTGATTTAGCAAACTCCACATACTCAACTATCATTTAGTCTTTCACAATTGCTAACACTCACGCGATATTTATGGGTTCAAAGTTTTAATCAGACACAGAGAAAGATAGGGGCTTATAGATTCGCCTCCCAACCTTTTACCTCAAGGGTAATGTCAACAATAATAGTTCATGATGCCTTACATCCAATTGGATATATATATCAGAATCTTTCCAACACAATGTGCTTGCCAAAGGATAAAATGTAAAAAGGAAAGGTGAAAATCACCATGACTCTTGCATAAGGGTAAGAGATAAAAGTAAAAGATAGGCCCTTCGCAGAGGGAAGCAGAGGTTGCCATGCGCTTTCAGGGTTGGATGCACAAAATCTTAATGCGAAAGAACGTCACTTTATATTGCCACTTGTGATATGGACCTTTATTATGCAGTCCGTCGCTTTTATTTCTTCCACATCACAAGATCGTATAAAGCTTATTTCCTCCACACTAATCAATCATACATATTTAGAGAGCAATTTTTATTGCTTGCACCGATGACAACTTACTTGAAGGATCTTACTCAATCCATAGGTAGGTATGGTGGACTCTCATGGCAAAACCGGGTTTAAGGGTATTTGGAAGCACAAGTAGTATCTCTACTTAGTGCAAAGAATTTGGCTAGCATGAGGGGGAAAGGCAAGCTCAACGTGTTGGGCGATCCATGACAATATACTTTATTTCAGATATAAGAAAACATAACCCATTACGTTGTCTTCCTTGTCCAACATCAACCTTTTAGCATGTCATATTTTAATGAGTGCTCACAATTACAAAAGATGTCCAAGATAGTATATTTATATGTGAAATCCCTCTTCCTTCAATATTCTTTCATGAATTGTTCAAGTGACCAATTCTACGTTTGCTAACTTTCAATAAGTTTACTACCTATACTTATTATGTGTGAAGTCATTACTCCCCATGTTATAAGCATATGAAACATATATAAATTCAGATTTATGACATTCAATTTATTCAACCATTTACTCATAGGATATACGTGAAGCACATGAGTAAATGACAAACTACTCCAAAAGATATGAGTGAAGAACACTGAGTAGTCAAATAATTAACTAGCCATGGGAGGATTCTTTTTCATTCAATATTTCAGATCCAATGATTTTATTCAAACAGCAAGTAAAATTGAAAATACGCTCCAAGCAAAACACATATCATGTGACGAATAAAAATATAGCTCCGAGTAAGGTATACCGATAGTTTTGAAGACGAAAGAGGGGATGCCTTCCGGGGCATCCCCAAGCTTAGGTACTTGAGTCTTCCTTGAATATTACCTTGGGGTGCCTTGGGCATCCCCAAGCTTAGGGTCTTTCCACTCCTTATTCTCCTCATATCGATATCTCACCCAAAGCTTGAAAACTTCAATCACACAAAACTTAACCAAACTTCGTGAGATAGGTTAGTATGATAAAGAGTAACCATTCACTTTGGTACTGTTAAGGACAAGTTTCATAATTGTTCTCACACAATGCCTACTGTACCATATCATTTCTACAATTTATATTGAGAAATATAAGTCATAGAAACTAGAAAACAAGCAAACTATGCAATGAAAACAGAATCTGTCAGAAACAGAACAGTCTGTAATGATCTGAACATAAACCATACTTCTGCTACTCCAAAAATTATAAAATAAATTGGTGGACGTGAGTAATTTGTCTATTAATCTTCTGAAAAAAGAATCAACTAAAAATCACTCTTCTGTAAAAAATGACAGCTAATCTCGTGAGCGCAAAGTTTCTGTTTTTTACAGCAAGATCACATTGACTTTCTCCCAAGTCTTCCCAAAGGTCTTACTTGGCACTTTATTGAAACAAAAGCTATAAAACATGATTAATACAGTAGCTTAATCATGTAAACACACAAAAACAGTAAGGGTAAATATTGGGTTGTCTCCCAACAAGCGCTTTTCTTTAATGCCTTTTAGCTAGGCATGATGATTTCAATGATGCTCACATAAAGACAAGAATTGAAACACAAAGAGAGCATCTTGAAGAATATGACTAGCACATTTAAATCTAACCCACTTCCTATGCCTAGGGATTTTGTGAGCACACAACTTATGGGAACAAGAATCAACTAGCATAGGAAGGCAAAACAAGTATAACTTCAAAACTTTAAGCACATAGAGAGGAAACTTGATATTATTGCAACTCCTACAAGCATGTATTCCTCCCTCATAATAATTTTCAGTAGCATCATGGATAGCAACTTTGTTCTCATACTCAATTGGAACCTCTTCCGAAATAGTGGAATCATTACTAGCTAAAGTTGACACTCTTCCAAATCCACTTTCATAAATATCACACTAAGATTCAACACCCTCCAAAATAGTGGGATCACTAATTCCTAAAGTTGACACTCTTCCAAACCCACTTTAAATTATAGTATTATTCATACTCCAAAAGATATAAGTGAAGTTCATGGAGCATTCTACAATTAATATAGACTAACCAATATCCAAGCTCAAAATGTATAAGTGAAGCACATGAAGCATTCTATAAAACCATACTCAAAAGATTTAAGTGAAGCACAAAGAGCAATTCTATAAGATCATACTTAAAAGATTTAAGTGAAGCACATGAAGTATTCTATAAATCAATGAAGGGCTATCTCATGCTAGCATGGTTCTTAAAGGAAAAACAAAAACACAAAGGACACAAATCATGTGAACAAAGCAAAAACCGAGGTATACCGATATTTGTTGAAGAAGAAAGATGGGATGCCAACCGGGGCATCCCCAAGCTTAGATGCTTGAGTATCCTTTGAAATATTTACTTGGGGTGCCTTGGGCATCCCCAAGCTTGAACTCTTGCCTCTCTTTATTCTTCTCATATTGATAGCTCCTCGACCTTCGGACACTTCATCCACACAAAACTTTAACAAAAACTTGTGAGATCCGTTAGTGTAATAAAGCAAATCACTACCTTTAGGTACTGTAATGAACTCATTCTTTATTTATATTGGTGTTAAACCTACTGTATTCCAACTTCTCTATGGTTCATACCCCCCGATACTAGCCATAGATTCATCGAAATAAGCAAACAACACACGCAAAACAGAATCTGTTAAAAACAGAACAGTCTGTAGTAATCTGGAAGTTTGGTAAACTTCTGTAACTCCTAAAATTATGAAATAAATTTGAAAATTTGAAAATTTGTACAGAAGTAATGTGCAAAAAGTTTCAGACCCATTTGACTTCCAGTAAAAAATGTAAATTCACGCACTACAGCCAAAGTTTCTGTTTTTGTTCTGCACATAGTAAACAAGCAATCTAATCATCCTAAAACCAAAGCTTGGCACATTATTTTTATAATACAATGGATATATACAAGGGGATAATTATTTACAGAGAAACTTCCATGAAAAATTCTACATTGTTTCCGTGAGCATGAACACAAGTGCTCAAGGTCGACCCTCACTTCTTCAATGCATAACTTTCCAATCACTTCTCTTTTTGAAAAACTTTTTAGGCATGAGAGGCAAGTAAATTTTTTTGTATTTTCATTCTTTTAAATTTTTTGTATGTTTCACCCACAACTAAACAGAAACAAAAAGGAAAAACAAAATCTACTTAGTGAAGAAAGCAAACAAGCACACACGAGAATATCAACCCCACGCTATTGCTCCCCGGCAACGGCGCCAGAAAAGAGCTTGATAATCCCCAAGTGCAAGGAATCATCGTAGCAATTTCCAAAGGTGGAAGTGATAAGTATGGAGTGTCGAACCCACAAGGAGCTAAAGGTAAGATCAATATTCTCTCAAGCCCTATCTGCCACTGATACGACTCTACGTACACCGAACGTTTGCTTCCAACTAGCAACGAGAAATAAAACTATGTTGTGGGTATGAAGAGGATAACTTTGTATGATATCGGAGAGCTAAAATATAAAGTAGGTGCTGTTATCATAAAGTTAGAATATATTACTAAATATTATAAATAGCGAGTGTGGAATAATGGTGGATCGGTGTGCGGAATTGTCCTAGGCAATTGTTAACAAGACCGATAGTCGTCATTGCAATTTCATATGAGGGAGAGGCATAAGCTAACATACTTTCTCTACTTGGATCATATGCACTTATGATTGGAACTCTAGCAAGCATCCGCAACTACTAAAGATCATTAAGGTAAAACCCAACCATAGCATTAAAGCATCAAGTCCTCTTTATTCCCATACGCAACAACCCCCTTACTCGGGTTTGTGTTTCAGTCACTCACCAACCCACTATAAGCGAATCATGAACGTATTGCAACACCCTACAGCGGGAATCCCTCACGCTTGCGCGACACGGAGGGCACCATAGGACAGCACCAAAATAAAACATACAACTCATACCAATCTAGATCATCAATCAACCCAAAGACAAAAGATATCTACTCAAAACATCATAGGATGGCAACACATCATTGGATCATAATATGTGGCATAAAGCACCATGTTCAAGTAGGGATTACAGCGGGGTGCGGGAGAGTGGACCGCGTAAAAGATGAGGATGGTGATGATGATGGTGATGTTGATGAAGACGATCACCGCGGCGATGATTCCCCTCTCGATGGCACTCCGGTGCCACCAAGAGAGAGGAGGAGAGGTTCTCCCCCTTGTGCTTCCTCCTCCATGGCCTCCCCCCTAGATGGGGAAAGGTTCTCCCTCTGGTCCTTGGCCTTCATGGTGATGATGGCCCCTCCGGGATCCTCCTCCATGGCCTCCGGTGATGATGGCCCCCTCCGGCAGGGTGCCGGAGAGGGCCTAGATTGATTTCTCGTGGCTACAGAGGCTTGCGGCGGCGGAACTTCCGATCTAGGTTAATTTTCGAGGTTTCTGTATTTATAGGAGTTTTTGGCGTCGGTCTCACGTCAAGGAGGTGTCCGAGCTGTCCACGAGGCAGGCCCACGCGCCTAGGGGGTGGGCGCGCCCCCCACCCTCGTGGGCAGCTCAGGACTCTTCTGGCCCAACTCCGATGCTCCGTGGTCTTCTTTTTGTCCATAAAAAATCATCAAAAATTGGCACGTCAATTGGACTCCGTTTGGTATTCCTTTTCTGCAAAACTCAAAAACAAGGAGAAAACAGAAACTGGCACTGGGCTCTAGGTTAATAGGTTAGTCCCAAAAATCATATAAAATAGCATACAAATGCATATAAAACATCTAAGATGGATAATATAATAGCATGAATACTTCATAAATTATAGATACGTTGGAGACGTATCAGCCGCCCGCCCGCCTTATCTCCCTCCGCCGCCCCTCTTCCTTCGCCGCTCGTTCTCCCCTCCGCCCTGTCTCCGCCAACAATGACGGCTACCGACGGCCACCGGTGCTACACGTCGACGCCCAACGACGCTGCACCTCGACGGCCACCGGCGCTGCACCTCGACGACCACGAGCAGCCCACACGAGGAGCAGACCACACCCACGATGAGGCATCCTCTTTCCCTATCTCTCTGTTCTTCTTTTTCTTATGCTAAATTGGATAGCTAGACTGATTTATGTTGCATAGGTAGATGGATTGATGCTTGGATTTGTTAGATAGATGGATGGATTGATTGCTGATGCTGGTAGATGGATGGATGGTGCTAATTTTTTTTTGTGTGCTACTGTTGAAAGATCGTGGATGTCGCCTAGAGGGGGGTGAATAGGCTCTTTAAAATAATTACGGTTTAGGCTTGAACAAATGCGGAATAAACCTAGCGGTTAATTTGTGAAGCACAAAACCTACAACAACTAGGCTCACCTATGTGCACCAACAACTTATGCTAACCAAGATAAACTACTAGGTGATAGCAAGATATATGACAAGAAATAATATGGCTATCACAAAGTAAAGTGCATAAGTAAAGGGCTCGGGCAAGAGATAACCGAGGCATGCGGAGACGATGATGTATCCCAAAGTTCACACCCTTGCGGATGCTAATCTCCGTTTGGAGCGGTGTGGAGGCACAATGCTCCCCAAGAAGCCACTAGGGCCACCGTAATCTCCTCACGCCCTCGCACAATGCAAGATGCCGTGATTCCACTAAGGGACCCTTGAGGGCGGTCACCGAACCCGTCCAAATGGCAACCCTTGGGGGCGGTCACCGAACCCATACACTTTGCCAACCCTTGGGGGCATTCACCGGTACCCGTCAAATTGCTCGGGGCGATCTCCACAACCTAATTGGAGACCCCGACGCTTGCCCGGAGCTTTACACCATAATGATTGAGCTCCGAACACCACCAACCGTCTAGGGCGCCCAAGCACCCAAGAGGAACAAGCTCAAGGGTACCAAGCACCCAAGAGTAATAAGCTTCTCAACTTGTAACTTCCATGTATCACCGTGGAGAACTCAAACCGATGCACCAAATGCAATGGCAAGGGCACACTGAGTGCCCAAGTCCTTCTCTCCCAAATCCCACCAAAGCAACTAATGCTAGGGAGGAAAATGAGAGGAAGAACAAGAAGGAGAACACCAAGAACTCCAAGATCTAGATCCAAGGGGTTCCCCTCACATAGAGGAGAAAGTGATTGGTGGAAATGTGGATCTAGACCTCCTCTCTCTTTTACCACAAAAACTAGCAAGAATCCATGGAGGATTGAGAGATAGCAAGCTCGAAGAAGGTCAACAATGGGGGAAGAACACGAGCTCAAAGGATAAGGTTCATTGGGGAAGAAGACCCCCTTTTATAGGTGGGGAAAAATCCAACTGTTATGCTCACAGCCCGCATAGAGCGGTATTACCGCTCGTCCTCACGGTACTACCGCTAGGGGTAGCGGTACTACCTCAAAGGGTAGCGGTACTAAAAAAATACATCCGTGCCTACTACCGCTGGACTTGAGACGAGTTTTTGGTCCGGAGCGGAAGTAGCCACGGAAGTAGCCGCGGTAGTACCGCTGCAGCCTTTCTAAGGACACCAAAACTGACACAACTTCTGCAAACGGACTCTGAATTTAACGAAACCAAGTTTGTTGGAAAGCTAGCGACAAAGGCTAACACAATATTGATAGAAATAACAATTAGAAGGAAATTAGAAAAGTCCCATAAGAAAAAGGTGAGAACCCTTCCTCGAATAAGACCGGTAAAACCTCGAACACCGAAAACGCAATAGAAGAAGCATGTGAACTCCGTTTTCGATGAACTCGAGCTTGTCAAGAAGATGACCATAAGCTCCAAATCTCACAAGGAGAAAACCAAATAAGAACCAAGAAATATGATGCAAGCATGCAATGGTTTGAGCTCTCTACAAATGATACGATCAAAGGTACTCACTTGAGAGCCCCCCTTGATAGTACGACAATCGATCCTATAACCCGGTTTCCAAACTACCACCATGAGACCGGTAAAATAGAGAACCTATCAAGGCCAAACCTTTGCCTTGCACAAAGTCCACTTGAGCTAGATGTAGACGATCTTGACTTTCTCAAGTAGGACCACCTTTCTTGATTGCGTTGGCTCGGTGAAGACTAGTAGATTGCTCCCCCATACTCCACTATGGGTGAGCCACTCTTCGGCACATCTTCACAATTCCATTGTCACCACAATGGACGGCAATCTTCAAGCACTTGATCTCTTCGTGATGCATCACTTGAACGTGCACACCGCAACCTAACCCCACAAAGAACTCTCACAAAGACCATGGGTTAGTACATAAAGCATAATTGACAATGCTTACCATACCATGGGATCACTTGATCCCTATCGGTACATCTTCTACGCTTTGTGAGTTGATCAACTTGATTCACTCTTGACTTAGTCTTTATCAACCTTGAACATTTCCAACTCTCTTCATTTGGATGATGCCTTGAAGGTAAGCATGAATGATCACACAATCTTCTTCTTCAAGACATGCTTGCAATAAGCTCAACTCTCACATGACCAATCTTTGGATAATTCCTTAAGCACCTTGGTCAGCACATAAACTCCTTGAAACCAACACATGGACTTCAAGAAATGCCTATGGACAAATCCTTCAAATATAACTCAATGCAACCATTAGCCCATAGAGAATGTCATCAATTACCAAAACCACACATGGGGGCACCGCATGTCCTTTCAACTGTCAATGCTACTATGGTATTTGCTAGTTGCTACTATATGGATGGATGGTTGTATTTGTGCTATTGCTACTAAAGATGTTGTTACATTGATTTTTATGGTAGAATGCTAATGTGATAATGGTGAATGGTAATGGTAGATGGAGAAAGTCAAAGAACCCAAAGCAAATTGGGACAGTGCTGCTCATACAATTTTTATGAATGCATGCGTAGAGGAGGTTCGAGCAAATAACCACAACGGAGGTTATTTGTCGGACATAGGACAAGCTAATTTGCATAAAAAGTTCAATGAACGCTCTGGAAGAAACTATTCGACCCGGAAAATCAAAAATAGGTGGGGTGTATGTAGAAGCGAGTACAACACATGGAAGACACTGATCCAACAAGCATTTGGCTTAGGAAGAGATGAGCATACACACCCTATTGCAGCTACAAATGAGTGGTGGGCATTGGAGATAAATGTATTGTTGTTGGCATGCAATTTCTTAAATAACGAGTCACGTTGCTTCAGTTTTGATATTAACCTGTGGTGCTATATGATTACAGGCACATCCAGAAGCTGCCAAGTTTCGCTATGCTCCACTAGCGGAGGAGGAAAGAATGCCAGAGGTTTTCGATACTACTTGTGTCACAAATGAGCATGCGAGGGTGCCAACTCCCTCGTATCAAGGTGATCCCTCTCGAATCAGTTTGGAGAATGACTCGGGGTGTGATAGTCATGAAGGCCAAGTTACCCCTGTTCAAAATCGAGCCAAGGGTGGGAAGAAGAGGGTGTGTCCTTATTCGCCAAGTCCAAAGATGAATGACAAGTGGGCAAGTGAGAATGCTAAAAATGAGGCTTTTGTACGCTTGGTGGACATCTTTGGTGCAAGAGACAAGAGGGATGCAGAGGAGATTGCAAGGGAGAAGAGGGATGCAAAGGAGAGGGCAAGGGAGAAGAGGGATGAAGAGGAAAGGGCAAGGGAGAGGGGGGATGCAGAGAAGAGGGATGTAGAGGAGAGTGTGGATCCAACAAGACAAGAGATTAAACAAATGATGGCCATGGTGGAAGCGGATGGTGCAAAACCAGGAAGTGATGAGCATTTCTATGCTACATTTCTTTTCATGGAAAAGAAATATCGTGATGTTTTGTCCACTTTCACGGCTCATGAACCTCTTGCAAGGTTTGGATGGATAAAGAGGATGTGGGAGCTCAATAATAAGTAGAACATCTATGTTTTAATTGCTTTCTACCAGATTATTTACTTGTAATGTTGTGAGCTAAGCTACTTGCTTTGGAGGTGTACTTTTGTGAACTAAGCTATTTGCTTTGGAGATGTACTGTTATCTGAACTATGGTGTATCTAATATTACACTATGTGCATGTTGTTGTGGCAGATGGATAAATCCAGAAAGAAACAAGAAGAAAAGAAATTTGAGGCAGCCATGGTTGCATTTGCTATGGATGTGGCGTCGTCAAGTGTGACGCTGCCGTACGCACCAAGAAAGTTACATCTTGTTACAGGCCTCCAATGGGTAGAAGAGAAGGAGAAAGATGCAAAAGCTTTCTATGCTATGTTCAGAATGAGGAGGTCAGTGTTTCGCACATTGCATGATCTGTTAGTTCAAAAGTATGGGCTTGAGTCAACGTCCAACATTTCATCCAAAGAAGCATTGGCATAATTTTTATGGACTGTGGGTACATGTCAGACAACTGATAATGTCACAGATCGGTTTGCACATAGTCGTTCTGTCATTAATAAAAAATTCCATGATGTTTTGGAGTGTGTAGACCGCATGGCCGGTGATTATATATGATCAATTGATCCAACTTTCTCTGAACCACACCCAGTACTTAGAAAAACAAAGTTTTGGTCTCATTTTCAACATGCTATTGGAGCCATTGATGGAACACACATTAAGGTGATTGTGCCTAAGGAGTTGGAGCCCCAACACAGGAATAGGAAAGGTTACACAAGTGAAAATGTTATGGCAGTGTGTGATTTTGATATGAGGTTCACGTTTGTTGTTCCCGGATGGCCCAGATCTGTTCATGACACACGTGTATGGAGCGATGCCATAGTTCATTATGATCACTTTCCATAACCCCCCACAGGTAACATCTCGCATGTATCCATATTGTTATATACAGGATGGTATGTTGTAAATTTCTAATTTCTTTTGTTGATGTCGTACTGTAGATAAATATTATCTTGTCGACTCCGGATATCCAAACAGGGTTGGATATCTATCTCCATACAAAGGGCAACGATACCATGTACCAGATTTCCAACAACACCCACCAGTTGGGAGATATGAGACATTCAACCATCGACATTCTTCTTTGCGAAATGTCATCGAAAGAACCTTTGGTGTTCTCAAGATGAAATGGCGAATTCTTGGAGTTGGGGGCATACCTTGGTACAAACCGGAGACCCAAAAGATGATTGTCACTTCATGCATGTGTCTCCATAATTGGATTCGTGATAGCAAGTTACGTGATGAGCATTTTGACAAGTTCGACAATGATGCATATGTGCAACCTCCATTGTCGTTTACAGGTGCCAACGCTCTACCACCAGAAGATGATGGTACCATGAACGCAATACGCGAGGCTATTGCTGCTAGTCTCGTACCTTGAGATTATCCTTTTTTTAGTTCATCCACTTTTGTAATGAACAAATCTTTAAATCCGTTCTAAATGTAATATTTAGCACTTTTTATGACATTCGTAAATCACTTTCGTACTCATATTTGACTAGATACTGTTAGAAACAACAAGGTGTTAATAAATTCATCAAACAATTTCTGTCTAAAGGTACTACAGACATTTCAACACACAACTCTTTCCAGAATCTCAACCTACAATTCCAGAAAAGAACTCGGCAACATATTCTGGAAGAATTTTCCAAAATCTTGATTCTGCAGAATCCTGTGTGAAAAGAACCGGGCCTAAGTAGAATTCACACCCCTCCCAAGTGTGAAAAAAAGTTCACACCCCTCCATGTCTGGTTTAGAGAGACGTTCCTCGTATTGGTTGTCTGATAACATCGGATATATTGTCAATTAATATGCCTTCTGAAGCACGCAATAATTGTTTTATCTATCTAGTTTGCCCTAGTTAACATTCGCTCTTCATCTTCGACGAAGGCCACATCGCAAAGCTTAGGGTTTGCAAAAATAGGCCTTATGCCGACCACATTGGGATGGCTATGCAAAATGTTGAATGTGGTAGGGAACCCTAAACAACACCTCGCCCTTTTCAAAACTAGGGTTTGCGATAATAGAGGGTCTACACCTAGCCTCATAGGCTTGGTTGTAAGGACATGGTCAGAGTAGGAAGACAATAGTCAGGCCAACCTGGCAAAGATGATATATAGAAAGAAAAATGTTAACATGCCATCTAAATAATCAAATTTGGGACGAGAGGCATGTGCAGGTAGGGCGGAGAGGATTCACGCCTCAGTTTTCTGCAAAAGGGCAGTTTGCATTCTCTTTCCAGCTTATAGCAAAAACAGCATATAATTTCATCTTATTACTTGTGTTGTCACTATAATAGGCAGATCAAGATTCTTATATAATGATTTGATGCTAAAGCAAAGACGATTCTGCGAATGCACCTCAAAAGAGTGATTGCTCCACAACACAGCACATGTTGCTCTGTTATATTTTTACACAATTGCAACCACAGGTTTTACTTGGTAGCAAACAAGAAGCCTCCCGCCAGGTACACGCAAAGGTACCGTAAGGATTGTCTTCGCAATTTTACTTGTCGTGTTGTCTTCGTAGCAATGTCACTGAAAAACATACGTCAATAAGTTGCTTGGAAACTCCAGTAATTCAACAATTGGTAGAAAAACTGGTCATCCAGTTACCTATTTACCTATACCTCTCAAACTTTCATAAAATGTCATGTTTAATCCACCGGTACCACAAAATACCACACCCTGTTGTACAAAGTGTACAGCAGTTCTAATTATGCAAATGGATGCCGTTGTTAAACCAGTAGCAGAAGCATTGAGTTTATGCAGGAGACAAGTAGTTAAGCATGCAGATAACATCCATAAGTACATAAAGTAAATTCCAATTGTCTTAAGAGCAACCATATATACGAATAGACAGTGCAATGGGATCCAATGCCAGATGAACTGTAACGAAAATTGATCTATGAAACTGCCTCAAAATGAATACTAATACGGCATACAGAGGACAGGAACAACTATTAGTTTTTGCATACTATGTGTTATCTATCAAATAAGATAATCAATGTTCCACTATGTACATGATAATTGATAAGAGTAAATTCCAGTTTTTACCCCTTGTTTTTACATGTTTTAACAAGAATTTCCCCATTTAACGGATTTCCATCTGTTTTACTTCATTCAACGAATTGTGCCACATTCTAAACATTCTATTTTTGATGATGTTCTGTCAAGTCGGTCATCTATTAAGACACACATGGTGCGCAACGTAGACAGATTTTTTCCTGTTTCTGCATCTGCTCACTCGCCCGCCCGGTCCATCATAAAAAAAATGAGATTCAGAAGTTGTGGGCATTCTTGGAACAAATCATCAATACCGAGATTCACAAGTTCTCAGACTCGTAGTAAATCAAACCCAACCTGCTCACAGATACGTACTAGAAGAAGAAACTTGCTTAAGGAAAAAAATGGATAACTCTAAAAACAATACTATACTAAAAGAACAGGCATGATAAATGTCATATACATTAGAGTTCCCCATTTTCTAAGGAATCGGTGCAAGTTTGATGAAAGTCAGCAAGCAATGGACGTAATAAATAGATGTGGTATTTAATACATATAAGATTATTAGTTTATTACTGATATCCGTGATAAGTACCAAAGTATTTAGTCCTAGAGGGGAAGATAATCAAATACATGGAACAAAAGCAAGCATTCACACTAAATGCCTACAGTCACATAAAGATTAAATATCTATCCATCTTCAGGCATAGAGGAATCAGTTAGCATACCTGGGATTCCAGACAGCAGGTGAGAATCTAGGTAGGAGCAGTCTTGGAATGAACAACTTTTAGAAGGAATTGCTGATGAAGTGCCAATCTACGCAATTTCGCTCACAACATGGCAGCATCATACCCAAAACCATTATTATCACTTTATCAGCAACCGTTAGTGAAACAAAATAAGAAGGCGACATAATAAAAAGCATAAATTGTCATTCTGGATACAACATTTTTGACTCCTTTCCATAAATACAGTTGGAGATATGTTTGCTACAGATAGTACACAGATGTTCATCTATAACATACTTGGACTATACCACAATGATCTAATACATCTTAGCTACAGTAACAAAATAAATACTATCATCAACAAACTACAAAATCTACACGAACATAGTTGACCACCACAAAGGTAAGAAACTTCGCTACAGATAAAAATAGATAATTCACGTGCGGGCTCTTTGCCCATAAAAGAACAATATATTGGTGGTTGCCTTATTTTTGGAGCATTTCTTCAGAGACCAAAGTTACATAGTGTGAGGAACTCCATTTCAGTGTCTACATGCTTGGTCCACAGTGCCTTGTACTGGTTGAAAGCAACATCAAGCCATGGCTTCATATTTCCATTAAAGTGTATCACTGCAGCACCACGGATAACCTCAGGGCTGATGCTTGGATTATATCCAAGACCCATCACATGCCATGACTTATCAAGTGGCTTGGTATTGCCATAGAATGTCATCAGCCCTGCTGGTAGAACAGATGTTGGATCCCAGAGTGCACCATCCACATTCTGCCATGAGAATATTGAGTCATATAGTCACACATATATCAATGCTTTGGTGAGGTACACAGAACTGTGTATGCTATTATGATGCAAAAATTAGCAAGTGAGGGCATCATTTGTAAAATTATTTACAGGCATTACATATGTGGCATATTTGAACTCAGTGGTATATTTCAAGAATAATGCCTAAGCATAAATTGCACATACTGTTTCTATTAGCTTAGTGGTTGTAGATTTGGCCATCATATATAAATGCTTAGGGCTAAGAAAACAAAAATCAATTGCATAATACCCAAGTTTCACTTAGGAACTTTTCTGGGCAACATGTTGTAATTGTCATGAAGTCGACAGTCAAGGCCATACCACATACAACATCTACCATTAGTCCATTATAAACAAAATAATTGACAGGGCATCATTTAGACTTTATATTTTGCATATTCTGAGAAAATGAATGAAACAAGAAGGAAAATAAGGTAATGGCACATATTTAGGTATTCTAAAGAAAAAAGTACTATCATGAGATTCTCAAAGAGAAGAAAAAACATCATCCAGCCCATTAATTTGGTAAGCCTTAATTACAAACTCATAATCAAAGATATCCTACATTTGAACTAAAAATAAGGCATCCCTAACCACTCCTATTAATATGTACTTAGACAAGCGTGAGCACATCCATTGAATGTTATCTGATACCTATACAATCTGAAAAGATCAGTGAGTATTGTAGCCACAAGATGGTAAAGTACTAACTTGCGGAAATTTTGAGTTGTGAAACATTACAGGCAGCCTATGCTATATAAGATCACGTTGTGCAAATGCAAAGGCCAGTCCATCTAGTTGTGGAACATTTATGTATCATATGTGGTCAATGTTGAGCTTAATGGAGTTGTTTCCCAAGAGTTCCTTCCAAAACATTTTACCAAGATAAATGATGTTTGGGAACGAAACTACTATACTTAATGCTCACTCAAGAAATTCAAGGGAAACGAAGGTGCCAAATCCCATGATGAGCATAATGACAGTGGCAAAGAAACTTAAGTAGGACTTGCACCTAAGTTGGTGAAATTGTTAAATTACCACAATACATGACACCTATCAGACACCAAACATAACAAATAACTGATGCAACCACAGATAAATGTAAGGTATCATAATAGTGAATGTTGCAAGTTGTAACAAAAGATTGCCGCAACTCACCAGCTCCATGTATTGATGAAACAGCTCGGTGCAGCCATCCCGTCGCCATGCCTCGAGATCAAATACATTGACCCCATACTCCCACGCACAGGCACTGGGACTAAACCTGTCACGCACTATGGCCTGCGTGAAGTTGAGATACTTCCTGTACCTCCTGAACCCCCCGAAGCACATCTCCACGGCGCCATTCACCTTCCCATCCAAGTCGACATGCCAAAGGGCCGCCAAATCCTTCTGCACCACCACATCATCTTCCAAGAGCACTACCCTCTGCAGCGCCGGGAACATGTCCGGGAGGTAGAATCTCAGGTAATCGACCAACGTCACGTCCCTCTTGCCGGCCTCAATCTGCCTGAACACCGGCGAGGATGAGGCGTTGAGGAACGGGAAGTCGGAGTAGGCGATGAGCTGGACGTGCACGCCAAGCGGCGGCGGGCGGCGCGCGAACCAGACGCGGAATGCAGGCAGGTACATGGGCGCGGTGACCACGTGGAAGACGTGGCGCGAGGGGTCAGCGGCGGCGCGCGTCGCGGAGGCAATCACGACGGAGACGGCGAGGACGTTGTCGGAGAAGATGGCGTAGTGGTAGAGCGAGGGGTCCTCGAACGCGGGGGACGGGTCGGGGTCGTCGGCGAAGGCGGAGGACTTGGCGAGGCGGGCCTCAAGGAGGCGCATGGCGAGGCAATGCAGGGACTTGGGGGTGGAGCCGGCGGCGATGCGGGAGGACATGCGGCCGGCGCGGCGGGAGCGGGCGAGCTGCTCGCCGACGGCGAAGACGGTGTCGGAGAGCTTCTGGATCTTGGACTGCGTGTCGAAGCCCTCCTTGGAGTCGGCGGCGAGGAGGCGGGCGTGCTTGATGCGCTCGCGGGCCTCCTTCTCGAGGGGCCTGCGGGCGTCCTCCGGGAGGGGGCCGCGGGAGGCGAGGCGGGAGGAGAGCGCGGAGAGGTCGGAGGAGAGGGTGGAGAAGGAGAGCGACTGCGCGGCCGAGGCCTCCTTGAGCTTGCGCGCGTGGGCGGCGTAGGCGGCCAGGACGGCCGCGTGGTCAGCGGCGTGGCGGCGGATGGCGGCGAGGCGGGACGGCGGGGACGATGCCGAGGAGCGGGAGGAGGCGGCGGCGGGGGCGGAGGAGAGGAGGAATGCGAGGGACGCCAGGAGGAGGAGCGTCAGCAGGGCGGCGAACGCGGCCCGGCGCGGCGCGGACGGCCGGAACGGGCGGCCGCCGGCCATCGGGTGGAGTGGGGGGGACTGGGGAGTAGCCGAGTAGGGGGGAGTGGAGTGGGTAGTGCGCCGCGGATCTGAGCTGTGGCGAAATGGAGACGGACGGGTGGGACCCAGGGATGGCGTGGGCCCAGATGTCAGTGCGTAGGCTTGTCGGTGAGGTTATTCATCACCGGGGAGGGTTGCTGGGGTTTTAATGCGTTGGGCCCAGTAGCAGTGGCATAGTAGCGGCGGTGACGTGGACTCTTTGCTTTTGGTTTGCCTAGCCACCGGATAAACGGGAGCTGTCGCCTGCCATCAATGACATGTGGGACTCATTAGTGGTGAGCCCACATGACATTTTTAGGGTGTGATGTGTCCAAGTGAGAAGAGGCTTGCCGGACTGGACAAATCCAGCCAGCCTGGCTAGATTTAGGACATGCTGATATTCCAGTATCACCTGTTAATTTTGATCAGAGAAAAGGGTTTAAAATTTAGTGTCGACAGACTCGGCAAAATTTTGAACATGTAGTTTTGTTTTTCTTTAGGCCTCTGTGTTTTAGTTGCAGTGGATTATCGGCTTAACAGTTTGGTCTTTGAACATGCTTGGATGATGTTGGTTTTGTTCTCTGGTTTCATTTTATAAAATGGAACCGGGGGCTTTTTGCCCTCCTGATGATCTAAAGACTTGGCAAAATTCATCATTGGTTAATCATCTACTACTCTATTCCTAAATACTCCCTCCGTTCCTAAATATATTTTTTAGAGATTTCAATATATTTAGTCTATATTGAAATCTCTAAAAAAGGCTTATATTTAGAAACGGAGGAGTAGCTAAAACCAAGTATCTAATTATTTTATGTCAATGTTAAAAATTCATCACGGGTTAAAGCATGACAAATCAAAACTTTTTTTGGCAAGTTATGTTATCCAAGCGATGGCAATTTCGTTTAGCAAGCACGGGAAATTTTGGCAAAAAATTGAACATGGCAAAAATTTGCCATGAAAAATCATTTGATTTGGCATGCTTAAAAATCTGACATCCGATTTGTAGTGAAATCATTTTTCTAAGCATGCAAGCGCCACATCAGTACATATGCATATTAATCATAAGCTATTTTTTGTATGCAACCCACAACCTAATTTTTCTAAGCATGCAACCTTACAACATCAGCTATGCTGAAGATTGCAAGGGGAAATTTAGTGCTGCTACTTGTATCTTCTATGCTAATGCAGTCACAGTAGAAGCTATGGCTTTGGGGATCAATTGCCATTTGCAAGTTATTTGGGACTTCAGTCCATAGAAGCGGAAACAAACTCCTTGGAAGTTATAAATGTTTGCACTGGCAACAACCAATGGTGGAACACAGCGGCTGTTGTTTGTGCAGAAATTGTGGATTTACCTACAGGACTTGGGAAGACCATTGTAATAGATATGTCAATAATTTAACTCATGAGCTAGCTCGGTTTAGCTTTTATAATAAGTTATCTAACACTTGGGATGGAGATCCCCCTATTTCCTTATTGGTAAACTAATAGATGATGTAAACATTTTGATTAATGAATAAAGCTAGCCATGACGGTTTTTCCTAAAAATGTATTTTTTGTGTTAATTTAATCATATTCATGCCACCTTAAGAGTCATGCATGTCACTCATAAGTTATATTTTCTATTTAATTTTTTATGTTATCGTGATATATGCGTCGGATTCTTGGACCACACATATGTAGTTTATGGTTCACATTTTTGTTAGAAGATGACATTTGTTTAACTGCAACCCAAAAAATCACCTTTATACATCATTTTGTTGTATGTTTCATATGTTTACCATTTTAAAACTACAAATAGATAACACTCTTGTATTTGTTTTGCATTTTTATTTTTTTATCGCATACACAATTATTTAACAAGTTCCGCACACGAACGCGTGGGCATCGTCTAGTATATCTTGTTTCTAGCGATCAATTGTCTTCAAAACTTGGATTGCCGAGGGTGCTTGTAGGTGACACTTTTTTTACTGTTGCTTTAATGCAATACTCTTTGATTTGTTTCGATTTCCTGCTCTGGTCAAGTGGTGTACCACCTTCTCCATTTGAAAGTTTATAAAGTCATGTGAAAAGGACAGTATTCATCTTTGATTTGTTTTAAAGTACTAGCGTTTGATTAAAACAATGCAGGTTAGCTAGCTATATATGTTGTCAATAGATTTAGCACTAAAGATCATTTCGTGGTACATTTTCAATATTTCTAATTACATGCTCCTTCCATTCTAAAATAGATGGGTATAAATCTCAACTCTTTTTTTAAGTAAGGTTCCATATTACAATTATCTTTCCACCACCCCTTCATCCAACCTTTCATATATATATGATAATTAATCACCTTAATTTACATACCCGAACCAATTCTACTTTAATTTACTTATCAAACTTCTCATCAAACTATAAGGTAAATCTCGGCCAGAATTTGATACACATTTATTTACACAACCACATTAATATGGGTAAGTAATCATAAGTTTTTTTTAACACAATACAGATGCACACGCTCGTACATATGCACATACTAGAATATTTTACATCCCGTTACAACGCGCATGCAGGCATTGTCGTAGTTCAACTAAAAAGTAAATGATTTTTAACTTTGATCAGGCATATATACAAAAAATATGAAGATAAATGATATCAAATCAACATCAATATATCCACCATTAGATATATTTTTATGATGCATATTTGTTCAATAGTTTAGGTGTTTGATATTTTTCTTCTATATATCTTATCAAACTTAGAAAATGTTGACTTTTTAATTCAGTTTATGCGCCACCTGTTTAAGGACGGAGAGAGTACTTGTTCTAAAACAATGGTCAAACTTGAATGATGGAAAATATTCATGGTAAAAAACCATGTCTATTTATAAAATGGGAAGGATACATGACATGGGTTTATCTCCTCCTCGTTTCTGCGAATTTACCATACTTAGCGTGTGATGAGATTGCTGTCAACGCATTACGGCGCTTCAGTGGCATCCAATGCTAGTCCTTTATTATTGGGCAGTACTCTGCGCCGGCGCACCGGCGCAAGTTTCGGCCGGTCCAACCCGAGCCGCTCGATCTGGACGCGCGGGAGCGTCAGATCTGTCCCGCATCCCCTTTCGTCATCCTCCGCACAGGGAAAAAAGAAAAAAAATGCGAGCGCCGCCGCCGCTCGCGGGATCCCGCACGCTAGCCCCCGCTGCCCTCCTTTGGACCCTCATTGCTTCTGCTCGCCGCCGGTGCTTGCAGCCTAGCCACCGCTGGCGAAGCAAAACGCCACCCGCCTTCACCGCCACCGGCAAAGCAAAAAATGCCGGTTCCAGCAAAATCGAACGACGGTTGGAGCAATTTTTAGGCTGGTTCCAGCAAAAATTGAAACAAAAATAAAAGGGGGTGGTAGCAAAAACTCCTGATGCTTCGAGCAAGGCTCTGGTAGTAGCAAAATGGCAACTCCTGTAGTAGCAAAAATCCGAGACGGTTGCAGCAAAAAGAAAGCCATCGCCGCCTGGTGGATGTAACAAAAATTATCTTCGGTTCCAGCAAAATCAAAAAATGATTGTAGCAAAAATTGTCTTCGTTTCCAGCAAAATCAAAGCATGGTTGTACCAAAATTGACTGGAAAAAACAGGCTATGTCATGGAGATGGATGTAGCAAAAAATCACAAAACAAACAAAAATTGACTGGAAAAAACAGGCTATGTCATGGAGATGGATGTAGCAAAAAATCACAAAACAAACAATAGTAACAAAACCCAAAACGGTTGTAGCAAAGTGGTTCTCTGGTTCCAGCAAAAAATCACCATGGTAGCAGATTTGAGGTGAGTGGGTGGTAGCAAAAACATGGATCGGTTCCAGCAAAAAAAGAATATGGTTCCAGCTAAAATTGCCCCTTCTTGTAACATCCCCAACCAGTGGTTCCAGCAAAAAATCCAGCCGAAGGTTGAAGCTTTACCAACAAAAATGGCCGCTGCCGGAGCTGGCATCTACAGCTGTCGCCCGTTGTAGCACTGGGCTGACCGTTTCCAGCCAAGCACGCAGTTGTGGATCTGCGGCTGTAGCCATCGCATCACGAGATTCAGGAGCGCGGGGGTGGGGTGTGGGGTGGGGGGGAAGGGAGGAGGGTAGGAGGGAGATGCACGGCGGAACAGCGCATGGGAGGAGCAGCGCATGGGAGCATGGGAGCGGAGGTGATTTCTCCGGCGACTTGATTCGGCCGTTCGCTAGAGGTAGGAGATGAGAAACGGGGTGAATGAGTGGACGAGAAGCGTCTGCGCCGGATAAGGACGAGAGGAACGAGCGGTTGTGGGCCAGGTGGGCTGGGCTATCGTGGTCACGTGGGCAACCAGGCACTGTTTTTGTTCAAGCGGAGTAATGCTAGTCGCACGCGACCGGCCGAGCGTTCGGCCGGTGCGCCGACGGAAAACATTTCCCTTTATTATTTGGAGAATCACAATCCAAACGTAAATTCTCATAACACATGCTCATACTCGTCCATATGAACGCACACTCTATACTTATGAGCACCTACGAAGGACCGAGCGGACTGGTTTTAAGATTGATGAAGTTGCTACCTGGACTTTGTAATAGACGAGGAACACGCTACACCATTGAAATGATAGCACAGAAAAAACTGAAATAAACATCACATACTAGTCAAAGTGACACCTTTTCCTTTATGGATGTCATCCATGCCACATTTTTGGCTAGACTCGGAAAAGATTGTTCTACCACCGCTAGTCGCTTCGGATAGAGAAGACACAAATCGAGTCAATGTCGACAAGCAGACCAGCTAGTCATCTTCTTGCCGAACAAGCCCAGCAACGTTATTCAAATATCGCCACTCCAACTGCAGAGTGTCGACACGTCCTCGATCGAGACTTCAGCTAAAAAATCATATCAACATCGTAAAGCGCAAGAAGATAAGCAGTGGGATCACTATTTAGCAGACACGGGCCACGCAACGCCGCAAATCACAGCACCAGAGGAAAATCATGGCAGCCGCCGAGGAGCCCAGGGAGGTGAAGCTGTACGGCGCGTGGGGGAGCGCCCACGCCGCCATGGCCCGGAACGCGCTGGAGCTCAAGGGCGTGCGCTACGAGTACGCGGACGAGGACCTGGAGCGCAAGAGCGAGGCGCTGCTGCGCCTGGACCCCGTCCACGGCGGCAAGGTCCCCGTGCTCGTCGTCGACGGCCGCGCCCTCGCCGAGTCGCTCGTCATCCTCGAGTACGTCGACGAGGCGTGGCCCGGCCGTGCGTCGCGGCTGCTCCCGCCGCGGGACCGGCCCCGCGCGCGCGCCGCGGCCAGGTTCTGGGCGAGGTTCTTCCACGACGAGGTGTCGCCGCTCTCGCACCCCGTCTTGTTCGCGGCGGACGGGGAGGAGCGGGCGGGGCTGGTGAGGGAGATGAAAGGGCGGATGGCGGTGATGGAGGCGGGAATCCAGAGGGAGTTCCCGCTCGGCGGCGGAGGCGCGGGCGGGAGCCCGGGCTGCTCGACGTCGTTCTGGGCTCGTGCGCCGCCGGGACCAGGGTGCTCTCCTCCGTGGCCGGAGAAGAGATCGTCGAGGCGGGCGCGCTTCCGCGCGTGCACGCCAGCCTGGTCGCCTTCGACGAGCTCGCCGCCGCGTTCGGGACGAGCGTGCCGCACGAGAGGAATGAGAGGCGCGC
Source organism: Triticum aestivum (assembly GCF_018294505.1). Classification (NCBI taxonomy): domain Eukaryota; kingdom Viridiplantae; phylum Streptophyta; class Magnoliopsida; order Poales; family Poaceae; genus Triticum; species Triticum aestivum. The sequence goes on from NC_057814.1 coordinate 142,856,399, forward strand.
GACGCGCCCGCGTGAGCTCTTCATGCCGGCGTGACAACGACACGTATGCTACGTGAAAACCTGCTCTAAAACAAAAAATGGAGCGATGCTATTCCTAGGTACTCCTTCCTGTGACAGTGGAATCCATACTCCTTCCTTCCGGAATTACTTTTTTTTTTTTGCGGGAAAAAAGGAATTCTCATTACTCAAGGAGGCTTCTCAGCGAGAGCCAGGTTTATAACAAAGTCCATCCCGGCAGTAAGCCAGACTGCTGTGCGCGGAGTGCAACGGCCATAGGCGGCCAGCTCATGACTAATCATGTTCTGCAGACGGCTACAAAGAGTAAAAGAGATCTCCCTAGCATCGCTTCCAGCCAACCTACGAATCTCCTTTATAAGTGCACGATGTGACGATCTATCCATCTCGCGTGCTGTAATCATCGACACCGCCTCCGTGCTATCCAACTCAACCAGAATAGGTAGGTTAGATCGGTGCAAGGCCAGCTCCAAGCCTTCTCTGCACGCTTCTAACTCCGCCTCTAAAGCGTTGTCACATGTACGTAGCTCCCTACATGCGCTGTAGATGATCTCGCCTCTGTCATCACGCAGGATCATACCTCCTCCCGCCGCACCTGTGGCCGCTATGTAGCTCCCATCCGTGTTCAACTTAACCCAGCCCGGCTGGGGCGGTACCCATTGTGCGCGCACCTTGGGCGCCGTACTTTCTGGAGCGCGTGGTGGTGAAGGCAGGACCACCATCTTCCCTTTCTCTAGGTTACCATCAGGATGTTGCTTTATGCACATGAGTGAGTTGATGTATCCGTGCAAAAAGCGTCGAGAGGCTTCGGCAGTGGGCGGCGCCTTGTCGTGTGTGATCTCATTCCGGACATGCCATACTCTCCACATGGTCATGAGCACCACCAGTCTCGCCGTCTCATCCAAGGGGTCCAGCAGTGAAAAGATCCACTCTGGGCCAGTGTTGACGATGGCCTCCACCTTGGGGATGTTCCAGTCCAAGGCCATAACTCGCCAGAGCTCTCTTGCCAGGGGACACCTGCAAAGCGCATGGAATCCATCCTCGCGTTCAACACCACACAAGGGGCAAATGTCAGTAAGCTCGAGGTGTCGCGAGGCTTTATTGGCCCAAGTAGCAAGTGAGTTGGTGACGACTCTCCAAGCGAACACGCGTACCTTAGGGGGAGCAGGGCACCCCCATATGATCTTCCAGATGGCGCGACAACCATCCGGTGCCCTGCTCGTGGCGGAAGCCGAAGGACGCTCGCGCTCGTCCATGGCCAGGCGGTAGGCGGACCGAACGGTGAAGATACCGTTCCTCTCCGGTGCCCATGCAATAATATCCTCGGTGACGCGGGTCGACGTACGGATCCTGGTGATGACGTCGACATCCGCAGGGAGGAAGTAGCGACGGAGCAGATCCATGCGCCAGGACCCCTCGCCATCCAGGAGCTCCGCCACCCTCCTTAGGCGGCACGTACCCTGCAGGGATATGGGTTGGCGTGATGGCTCCCTAGGCAACCACCGGTCTCGCCAAATGCGGATGTCCTGCCCGCCCCCGACGCGCCATATGATGCCCTTTTTCAAGAGCTCGAGGCCGTGCTGAATCGCCTGCCAAGTCGGAGATGCATTCCCCGAGAATACTGTATCTTCGAGGCGCCCGTCGTGATAGTACCATGCCTTGAGAACCTGCGCACACAAGCTGGTGGGATTAGTTAGCAAACGCCAAGCCTGTCTCGCTAGGAGCGCCTGGTTGAAGAGGCGGAAATCTCTGAATCCCAAACCACCCTTGCTTTTCTGAGCTTGTATCCTTGGCCATGCTATCCAATGTGTTTTCCGCTTGCCTTCCGATGCCCCCCACCAAAAATTCCGGACCATTCTGTTCAGATCATCGCAGACAGACATAGGTAACTTGAAAACGCTCATAATATACATAGGGATGGCCTGAGCTACTGCCTTGATCATAGTCTCCTTGCCAGCCAGAGAGAGGGTGTCGCCCCACGCAATAATCCTTTTCAACAACCGGGACTGCAGATTCTGAAATTTACCTCGAGACATGCGACCCTCGGGCGTTGGAAGGCCTAGGTACTTTTCCTCAAAAGTAACAGTACCAATATGGAGAATATCTCTCACCACGTCTTGCATCATGGCTGGACACGAAGTGCCAAACAGGGCACTACATTTAGACGGATTAATATATTGTCCAGTGGCCTTTGCATATGTATTTAGCACTTGTTGGACCTTTTTAGCTTGGTCCGCCTCTGCCTTGAAGAAGAGCAACGTATCATCTGCGAATAATAAGTGAGACACTCCCGGCGCTCTTCGGCATATTTTTAGCGGGGTATAATCTCCTCTTTGCTCTCCATCTTTCAACAACGCAGATAGACCATCAGCCACAAACAGGAACAAAAACGGGGACAAAGGATCACCTTGCCGTAGCCCGCGCGACGGTGCAAATGATTCCAAGAGGGTTCCATTGAATTTCACTGTATATCTCACCGAGGTGACACAAGCCATAATCCAGTCCACCCACCGGCGAGCGAAGCCCATCTTTTTCATCATTCGCTCCAAGAAGATCCAGTCCACCCTGTCATAAGCTTTTGATAAATCCAGCTTATATGCGCAGAAGCTCTTGCTAGGGTCTTTCTCCTGCTGAATAAAGTGGAAACACTCAAAGGCAATTAGTGCATTATCTGTAATCATCCTGCCAGGGACAAAGGCACTTTGTTGAGGAGAGATAATATTATCCAAAAATAGGTCTCAGTCGATTCACCAAACACTTTGACACCACCTTATATATGACATTGCATAGGCTTATTGGACGAAACTCAGTTAGCCTCTCTGGGTTATCCACCTTCGGGATGAGAACAATGGAAGTGTCATTCACCCCCTCAGGCATGATCCCTGTACGAAAAAATTCCCGCACTCCTGCCATAACCTGTTCTCTCATAACTGACCAGTTCCTCTGGAAGAAGCGGGCTGGGAATCCATCCGGCCCTGGCGCCTTGAGTGGTCCAATCTGGAAGAGAGCATCAGCTATTTCCTTATCTGAAAAATCTGTGCACAGGCCATCATTCATACTGTCAGTCACACGAGTCTGTATCAAATCTATAACTGGATCCGCACATAGAGAAGAATCAGCAGTAAAAAGCTTAGAAAAGTAGGCCGTGGCCATAGCCGCCATGGAACCATGGTCCCTGTACGTGACCCCTGCCTCATCAATGAGTGCCTTAATGCGATTTTTCCGCGCACGCCACACCGCTTTCCGGTGAAAAAACTGAGTGTTGCGGTCGCCTTCCCTCAGCCATGCAATACGAGACCACTGCATCCACAACATCTCCTCTCTGTATAGCAGCTCGTTCATGCGATCGGTCTCCTCCCGTATGTCTTTCCTATCTGCATTCATCAACATAAGCTCCTCCAAGCGGGAGCGAGATTTGTTAATTTCCTTAATCACATTACCAAATTTTTTGCGGCTCCAGCCTTGCAGTTTTTTCATCAAGTTACCCAAGCCGGAAGCAATATCACCAAGATTCAGCATAGCACCCAACTCAGTCCATGTGTTCATAATTACCTCGGGCAGGGATGGGTCCCGTTCCCACATTACCTCATACTGTGTGCATCTCCTGCGTGTTGTCTGGCTCGTCTCCTCGAGCGCGCATCGAAGCAAGATGGGCAAGTGGTCGGAGCTAGGCGCCACCAGGTGCTCCACCCTGGCATGAGCGAAGACATCTCTCCACATGTTGTTGGCCACGGCACGGTCGAGGCGGACCTTTACATTAGCCCGCCCCCCTCGACGATTATCAAAAGTATAGGGCAGACCTGCAAAACCAAGGTCGCCCAAACCACAAACCTCAAGAACATCTCTGAAATCAAGCATCTGACCTGCTGAACGCGGTGTGTCGGAGAAGTGCTCAAAACTCCACATCGCTTCGTTAAAGTCTCCCACAACGACCCACGGCATGTTGGCCTTTTGGTGAAGATCACGGAGAAGGGACCACATGCGATGACGGTCCTCCGTCCGTGGCTCGCCGTAGACACAGGTAAGCCTCCAGGGTGGCTCACCCGCCGTACCAGTTACATACGCATCAATATATCGTTCATTTATTTCTTTTACATCAAGACTCAAAGACTCGTGCCAATATAAAGCAAGACCACCACTACGACCCACACAATCAAAAGCATCAAAACCTCTCAAACCTAACCTAGCACGAAGACATTTCATTTTATTCTTAGACTGCCTAGTCTCACAAAGAAAAACGATACTCGGGGAGTGAGCCTGCACTAGACTCACAAGGTCACGAACTGTCCGAGAGTTCCCACCCCCTCGGCAGTTCCAACTAAGGAGATTCATTGCTCCTGACGGGGCTCCGCCGGCCCCGTCAGTTCGTCGGCGGCCCCTGTGCCGACAGCCTCCAAGTTGTTGGTCCGGTCCACCATCTCCTGGTCAGCCACCTCGCCCTCATGCTGGGACTGCTGCACCTCCCGAGTTCCCGACGTTCTGCGCTTTTTGGGGGTACCTGAAAGCACACGATCGGCCAAAGTGGCCTTATTATCATATGGCACCAAAGCAAGGTCTCCCGCCTCCTGTACAGAAGCAGTACTATTGTCTCCAACGGCTGCACGCTTGCCCAGGGTTGATAAATCATCCGAGATATCAGCGTTAGCCATGGTGATTTCATGTGAAAGATTGCGCATGGCTGGTATCATGTCAGAACTCCTTGGTTCAGAGTGGCTGGAGCTCTGAGCACCCGATGTGGCGAGTCCGTGGTTAGCACCATCTCCCACTGTAGCTGCATGTGGCTCCTTCAACACGTCCTTGCTACCCCCAGACATAGCCTCCATTTTTGCAGCCAGTAGCTCGTCCACCGCAGGGTTCCCAGTGCTATGCTCCTCGGCCTGTTGCTGACGCCGAACCGAGCCGCCTTCCGTTCGTCGCGCCCCCTTGCTGCCGCGTCCACGGGCCGATGATGCCGTGCTCTCGGACGAGAAATCAAGCCCCCGAAATACCGTCGGGTACGTCTTCGCCCTCACCGTACCGGACTGCCGACCAAAGCGACGTGGTGGTGAGCAGCGCAACTTGCCACTGTATTTGCCAGTTGGCAAACCTCCTTTGCGTTTCCTACCACAAGACTTCTCTTGGTGTCCAAGATATCCACATGTATAACAAAAATGTGGCAGCTTCTCGTACTGAATCTCAAACTGCATCTTAGTTCTTGTACCCTGCAGCTTGGCGAACATAGCTACTGAAGTTTCCAGCGGACGGTACACCGGGATCTCCACCCTGACCCGAACATAGTTACCAGCCTTCTCATTGAGCTCCGCTTGCAAGATCTTTCCCAGATTAACACATAATGCTTTCACCACTGCATCGGTCCTCCAGTTCATGGGCACATCAAGAATACGTACCCATATCCTCATCTTATCCAGCTTATAGTCCGACACTTTCCTCATACCATCATAGGCCTCAATTAACAACGGATCGTGCTCATACTGCCATGGCCCCCCTCGAAGGATTCTTGACATATCGGCCTCGCACCCGAAGTGCACGAGGTACTTATTATTTCCCTGGTACGAGTAATCAAAATCCTCCTTTAGCCGCCATCCATCTACAATGTTATCAAATAGGGCGCTAGGCGATGGCCGGTCCAGGGAATACACCAGCATGACCACGGACCAAGGATGCGCCTGTTGCTGCAGTACACCGTCCTCCTCAAGGTCCACCTCCGCTAGCTCTACCTCGCCCTCAGAATCTTCTCCTTCCCTGAAGTCCTCTGGCCCTTCAACCTCCCGCTCGGCGCGATGCCGGGTCGTCGACGGCGCCGCCGTCTCGTCCGCCGTCTTCATCTGCGTCCAGATCGTCAACGGTTGCATCTGCGGGTTGATCCGCCTAGCAGCCACAGCTCCCCCATTGGAAGGCTTCGGGCGAGCAGCGTCCACGGAGGGAGCCCTATATGCGCCCCCACCAACCTCCGGGATCACTTCGGCCGCCGGCGACTTCTTGCCTTTCTCGCTCGCGGACGACGACATCTCGGCTAACAGCGGCGGCGATGGCTTGAGAGTTGTGCGATCTGGTGGCTTACGCGGTTCCTGATGTGTTCGTTCCCAGACCCTGGATGGGTTTTTGTAGGCAAACTGCGTCTCATCCTTGCGTCGGGGGTTAGGGCACCCAGAACCCAACTCGCATACCGCAGAGTCTTGGGGCCACGAGGGGCCGCGCGACCGCTCGGCGGACTCGGCCGCCACAATTCCGACTCCTAGGCTTGCCCTAGGCGCGGAAGGAAGGCCACACACGGCCGGCATGGCGGCCGGCGGTGGCGGCGGCTGGGCATACGCCTCCAGATCGCCAGGGCTAGGAAACCCTAACGACATATGTTACTCAATCAAAGTTAATGCATGTCCTTCCGGAATTACTTGTCTTTATAAAATTACTAGTAAGCTCGCACTAAAATGTTGATAAAGTTAGTTTACATGTTACAAATTTAAAATAATTCTTAGAAAAAAATATAAATGAAATGGATACAAAATAGCATGTCACTCAAATTGTACTTTTAAAAGTGAGTCACCATTGTGAATCTGTCTGGCCACGATCACCAAGCTTTTTGAACAAACTGATTTTCAAGATGAATTTACACATGGTAAGCAGGTTAGTTGTGAGCACATGCAAGCAAAAAATTGAATTTATGCAACCCTTGCTCGATCCTACCAACGACTATTAAACTCTACAATTATGGTAGTAATACTTGACCAATTTCTCCTTTCTACAATTATGGTAGTATATTTTCTTTGTGGAACTGGAACGCCTTGCATTCCAAACTTAAGACAGACCGACACAATCAGCGGTCACTACATCCAGCGGGAGGTCTGGAGGCCATAAAACTTGGCTCGCAGAGGCACTCCGGCTACCAAGGTTCGGCAGTACATGACTTTGGCCTCTATGAAACCTAACTGGAGTAGATATCTGGCTTCACAGAATAGCAACCCCAATGGAGACCGGTCTGATGACGTAGAGGCTGATTGTTGCAGATCCAGGGAATTAGTTTTAGAAATCTCACGCCCCATAACTTGCATTTCAGCAAATTAGATTGCCTGCAGAAGGGCCGTAGCCACAGCTTGATCAGCGCCTGACTGAGCTGTTAGACGACCGGCAGCAGCACAAAGGATGTTTCCATCAGCGTCCCTAGCAATCAGGCCCCACCCACCCTCCTTTAACTCGTCTAGGAACACTGCATCCACGTTCAGTTTGATAAAATCAATGGGGGGTTTCAGCCAGGAAGAAACATGTTTCTGCACACCAGGAGGTTTAGGTACTTGGAACTCTTTCGATTCAGCACACCGAGCGATATTAAATTGAAATTCCCATCTCTACTTCTCTAGCATGCGCTTTTGCTTGTGATTCACTTTCTTTATCTCACTCCACCAGGCCCATAGAAGAGAAATAGCTCGCATCTTCACTTAATTTGGCATTTTCAACACGGCTAAAAGAACCTCCTTCAGGGTTTGCCAGTACAGATTTTTTTGACAACTTCCATATTACAAGCATAATGCAACTCTGTCTCCAAATTGCTGAAAAGGGGGCTAAATAGTTATTTGCTCTAATTAGAAACTCGAGTTCATCTTTAGTATTTTGGTCGCATCTCGCACACCGTAAATTATATTTGAACAAAATTGCACCTGTTGGCTTACAATGAGCCACATAACTTTCACGATTGGCTTAATTTGGTATTAAGCACTGTTTAATTCCAGTTTGACCAACAAGTTTACTTGGCACGAATTTTTTCAAACCATGTATCTACTTTCCATCTAAGGCTAATTGTGGTTTACTTTTTGAATTTTAATTGGGGTTTACTTTTGCTGCATCGAATCACTCATTCATGCCAAACTCACAAGAGTGTTCATGATAAGGGAAAAAAGTGTTCATGATAAGGAAAAAATGTTCATAATTTCCATTACATAAGAATGCATGAAGAAGCAAAACTGAGGAGCAGAAGACATAGCTGCAACATAGGGAGGCTACTGGTGGAGGCGAGAGGCGATAAATGTCATGGTGGAGTGGCTCACCGTGGTAGAGACGTCGGCCGTGTCGGAGGGATAACAGAGTTGAGGAAGACAACTGAGATGGTAACTGGTGAGGGGAACATATCACGTGCTGCTGAAGTAAGCCTCTGGTGATACTTGTTAGCCTAAATTTTTTTGGTCACATCTGGAGATGAAGTCAAACTCATTGTCCAGGATCTAAATAGTTCAACACTTTTTCACTGCAAATGGTATGCATATCTTACTGGTGTTATGAATAGTTTAGTGATGAACTTGTCTTCCTGTTTTACTTTCTGAACCGTGCATGACCAAAGCCTCTAGAGCCAAAGTGAAAAAAAAAGATCAATGCAGTGAGTTCGAGTGGTACTGACAACAGTTTGGGACAACAAATTCACAACATTTTTTTGGCACAATAATTCAGTGCGTTGATATAACCACAAAATACAGAATTTCCAAATAAAGATATAGTCTGTCAAGATCTCAGAAAAAAAATACCTGTTTAGGTGCAGGATCTTTGTCTGACAGATAAAGATATATTTCTCGACAAGGTCCAATAAGCTCTGCACTGACAACGACATTCAACTCAACAGATAAACCCAGTCTTATAGAAGAAAATAGATCCTTTCTAACAAACTGTCTCAGCTCAATGCACCACACAAGGGCATTACTTTAGTCACTGCTTTACTATCTGTCCAACTGAACACTTCAAAAGTTATTCTGAAAGCAGTTAGGGCAATGTCAACATTAAGCATAAGAAATCTGCAAATAATTAGTACCAGTCAGTCTTTGTTCATTTGTTAAGGTGTGACTCTGAAATTTAAGAACTAAGGTAAACACACATATATGGCAAGAAAATTTTCTAGGGACAATTGCATTTTTACCCCTAGTTGGTTCCTACCCACGGGTTTTGCCCTTACTTTTCGAGCTTGCTCAGTTTTGCCCTTACTTTTTCCGTCGTGGTCCCTCGAATGCCCTTTGACCGTTTGACCAAAACTTTGAAAATTCATAACTAATTCATATGAACTTAGAAAAATGAAAATAAGATATCAAAATGTTCAGATAAACATTACCTTTATGTGCATATCATTTGCATTCAGGACAAAAGCAGCCTTTAAACTACCTGAGGTAATTATTGTTATTAACATTATTAAAAATAAAAAGGTATAAACAATACTTTTTTCATGAATAAAAATTACATGCAAATGTAGGTGATGTTTTCTGAACATCCAGATATCTTATTTGCATTTTTCTGAGTTCATATCATCTTGTTAAGAATGTTCTAACGACTTTGACAATTATTTGGAAACTTCATAACAAGTTGATACGAACTCAGAAAAATGCAAATAAGATATCAGGATGTTCAGAAAACATCACCTACATTTGCATGTTATTTTTATTCATGAAAAAAATTGTTTATACCTTTTTATTTTTAATAATGTTAATAACATTAATTACCTCAGGTAGTTTAAAGGGTGCTTTTGTCCTGAATGCAAATGATATGCACATAAAGGTAATGTTTATCTGAACATTTTGATATCTTATTTGTATTTTTCTGAGTTCATATGAATTAGTTATGAATTTTCAAAGTTTTGGTCAAACGGTCAAAGGACATTCGAGGGACCTCGACGGAAAAAGTAAGGGCAAAACTGAGCAAGCTCGAAAAGTAAGGGCAAAACCCGTGGGTAGGAACCAACTAGGGGTAAAAATGCAATTGTCCCAATTTTCTAGTACCAAGTAAGAGAGCTGGAAGCAAATGATTCCAGACTTTTAAGAGAAGAATCAATCCGGTTGACAGTTCCAAGTTGTTCCAAAGATGGAAGTCCACTGTTCAAACCAGGTAATGCTAAAACCCAAATCACAGAACAAACTTCACGAGTCAAGTCTCGTAACAACTTCTCTTCCATCACCTCTACCTTAAGTTCTGACCCAGAAAGATCACCGAAGTTATCAGGAACCTTAGCTTCTCTTCTCACTCACAAAATAAACAACACGGAGAGCCACTCAGGAGAAAGGACAACCAAAGAATAAACGTTGAATGGTCTCTTGTACAAATAAAAATGAACATCTCTCGGTCTTTGATTTTTCACTACAAAAGACCATGCATTTGACATCTACAACAATGTTCTATACTGATTTTCAATGTCCCTGACCAGATTGTTCTCAAGAAAATTGTTTTGACAGAAAAAGAAGTGCTACCTAGCTCGGCGGTGGATCTCGGGCTGGACGCCGCCGAGGGAGGGTGTGTTGGCCGGGGGCGCCGCTGAGGGAGGGCGCTGCAGGTGGCACGGGGGCGGGGGAACCGCGGGGGGACACTGCCCTGGGATGCAATGGGCGGCATGGGGCTGATGTGCCGTGGAGGGAGGCTGCGCTGGGGCGTGACGGTCGGCAAGGAGCTGGAGGCGGCGCCACCGAGGAAGGGCGCGAGGAGCAGCGGCGGCTGGTGGCGGGCCGGGCGTTCGAGCGAGGGACCGGCGGCCGGGGGGTGGCCGGGGGTCGGGCGGGAGACGCCTGAGCACAGATTGTTTCCGCAAATCGTGGCCGGGGGTGCTGATTTTTTTTCATTGACCAGATAGATGCGCGGCGGATGGCAGAGTTTCGTCCGCCTCATGTAAATCGGTAAACGTACACAGCGATGATTAATTTTTACATGAACGGTGAGATCTAATTAGGTGGACCGGATCGTGAGGTGGTATTTTGTCTAGGTTGTGCTGTGTACATGTTTCTGGGTGCACTTAGGGATGAATATGTTTGCTTGTTTAATAGTAGTAGAGAAGAGAAGATAGAGAAAAACAGACGGAGTGGGTAATATTTTTTTTTGCGAAAAACTTCTAATCTATTCATCTTCAATCATGACAGTACAACGAACACCAGAAATAAAAATCACATCTAGATCCGTAGACCATCTAGCGACGACTACAAGCACTGAAAGAGTCACATGTCGCTCTGTTTTGTTGATTATTTTTTATAAAACGATGAAGTTCATTAACTTAAATAAAATGAAATATCAAGAGAATATAAACACGATAAATCATAGCCGGATCTTAACATTTTTGGATGCACACAACCAGTGCCAAGCACACAGGAGTCTCATCATGAAGCCATGCATTCTATACAAGACCGAATCTATGCCCAAGCAGAGGAAAGAGAAAAGGAAAACGATCAATGAGCTACAAAGATGACCATATACATCAACCGTCTCTTGACATCACAAGGACGATGAGAAAGGTTCTCCAAGAGCAACATCGTAGGTAGGGACCGATGCTCAAGAGTTGTTGTCGTCACCGAGCAAATTCAAGCAATGTCTTCAACAAGATAACGACGCATAACACCGTCATTATCAGGTATAACTAACTAGGAACATACCTAAGTTTTCACTCCGAAACTCAAGACCAGGTATCCCAAAAGCATCACCAAATCAAAGTCACCATGTGTTATTGCGACCACTTTTCATGCCCCCGACAATTACATGTATACGGTCTTGATGTGAGATGCCACACAAAGTGAAGACCTTGCCCGCACAGGAAGTCGGTCAAGCCTTAATAAGAGACAGTTGCCACCAAAGGCTCCAAAAGGCGAAGGTGGTCGCTCACATGAGACGGAGATTGACGGCGAATGAATGTAACCTGTACCGTCAAAATCCCAATTCGGGACGCTCTGACAATCCCACATCGTCCTATGGGCTCCGCCATCCTCGCATGTGCCGATATAATCGGTCTACAAAACATAATTTTTAATTTGTTTGCTGTTGGATCTGTAGGTCCAAGGCCTTTTGCCCCATCTTGACAACTGTGCCACCCGCACGCCCGATTGGAGGATCACCTCGTTTGGAGACAGAAGCCGCCGCGATTCGCGTACATGCAGACAACATTGCGGCCGCCGACAACTCACACCCGCCCGTTGGCCCAACAGGAAACGACACCGCTGCCGCTGCACAACCATATCTTTTGCCTCATACCACCGCCCATAGATTACATCTCGCTGTCGAAGTCTCTGGAGTGGAGGCCTCCCTGTCGCCACCTTCATCGACTAGTATTGGTGCTTAGCCTGGCCACAAGTCTCTAGGAGTGGCAAGCAGAAGGAGGCAACGCCGAGTGTTGGGGAGAGAGGAACGGGGGGGGGGGGGGGGGTTGTGATCTCTGTCTCTAGAGTCTAGATATTGACTTTCTGGGACTATGGTGCTCTGTTTTTTTCTATTGTGTAAGCAATTTTATGATCCCTTTTCAACCGGATATGTATTGTATTATAATGGCATCACGGTATGTGCACTTCATGCAATTAGGTTACCATTTATCAAATGAGTACGATGCAATCTTTTCACAAATTTTCTTGTTACAAGTTACATAGGCACAACACAATTGCAACTTGCGCAGTTTATGGTCTTATAGGGCTGTTTGGTTTGTGCCTGTCGGCGTTTTGGGAACGGGGTCCCCAGACTTGCCTGCCTGCGGCCCGCGGCGTGGCTAAGCCAGCAGGCCGTACGGCCCATCTTCATCAACAAGGCATCCAAGACCCTTGCGAGGGGCCAAGCCTCGCGAGGCGGACGGCGCAAGACCTCCTCAGTAGTGGCCAAGTCAGGCAGGCTCACGAGGACCGGAGATATCAAGGCGGAGGCTCTCGTGACGTGAGCCATAACGATCGACACCAGGCGGGCGCCACGCGGGCGCCAGCGCGCGCAGCGTCCTTGTTTCCTCTTTGGTGCTAAGGAGGCTAGCGCAGGCGAGGAGTACCGAGGCATCAGGCAAAGGTCGCTATATCGGTGCAACGAGACCAAGACCAGGAGGACGGCAAGGCGGTGGTCATCGTGGAGCCCAAGACGGCGTCACCACCAGAGCTTTTCGCAGGCGAAGACCGCTTTTGTCAGGATAGCTTGTACTGGCTGTCCCCCTTCAAATTTGCCCGCCGTTGTTGGCTCCCTTCCCGCTCAATATTTGGGAAGAGGATCAGGGCCTATATAAGTAGAAGTTAGCCACCACAGTAGGGGCATCTCATCTCAGCTTGATCTGATCTGATGGAGCAGTTCACCTAGCTCTCACCCGCCAAGACACCAAGCACAAGAACACCTCAACCTCAGGAGGCTGTTCTTCCCCTTGTACTGTTCATCATCAGCCCGAGAGGCAATCCATCCACCACCACACAGGAGTAGGGTATTACACCACAACGGTGGCCCGAACCAGTATAAACCCCGTGTCTTTCTGTGTTGCGAGTTCGTCGAGTTCGTCCGCGAGATCTTAGCGAGTTAGGGCGTAGATCGGTAGGAGGGAAAGACTTCACGCGTACCCCAGTGTTCGAACCTTAAGGCTTTGCCGGAACCCCACATCCGACATTTGGCGCGCCAGGTAGGGGTGCGCCGTAGCTTCCCCTCCATCAGTTCGTTGCTCCGTCGCTCCGTCGTCACCATGGCGGACGCTCGGCGTGCTCGAGCTGAGCGTCGGGCTGCCCTCACCGCCCGCGTTGCTCAGACGGCTCCCGTCGGCAGGCCACCTCGTCGTTCTCCGTCTCCCGCCGCCAACGCTGCCACCGGCCCGGCGGGGAACGAGTAGCAGGCGTCCTCGCTGCATCCTTCGGTGCGGCAGGACGGTCGCACCGCCACTCCATCACTGACCCCGGCCGGTTCCTCGTCTCACGCTCATCGCGCTCCCTTGGAGGCACGGGCCGCACTCCTCGCCGCAAACGAACTCCTGCGCTACCGCGCCGTCGACGACCTCTACGAGGAATGGCTCGACCGCGTCGCCGAGCTCGTCCGCGCCGCAGGGGGCTCTCCGGCGCCGTCCCTCTCTCTACCTCACCCTCAGCCAGCCACAGGCGATGAGGCTCATGGCGCGCCTCCACCACCTCTGCCCCAAGACGGTGCCTTGGCCCCAAGGCGCGCGGCCCCACGGTGTGATCCGCCACGCCCGGTGCCCGCGCGCGAAGAGAGAAGCTGCCAAGAAATCCCGCGACCGCGAGAAGCTGCACCCGCGCTTCCCGCGCCGCCTCGTCAAGACCGCGCGCCGCCAGCGGCGGCGCCGCGCTGACCTCGTCACGACCAAGATCCCCCTCCAAAGCGGGCCCCAGCGACCACGGCTGGCTGCCGCGCCTTCACCCCCGAGCTGCGTAGCGTCGCCTTGCCAGGCAAGTTCAAGACAGACCTGCCTCCTCGCTATGACGGCACCGCCAACCCCGCGGAGTTCCCGCAGCTCTACGAGCTGAGCATCGAAGCAGCCAACGGCGATGAGAAAGTCATGGCGAACTTGTTTCCCATGGCTCTCAAGGATGGAGCCCGCTCCTGGCTCCTGAACCTGCAGCACGGCTCGATCTCCTCCTGGGACGAGATGCGCGACCGCTTCGTCGCCAACTTCGAGGGCACTCGCGACCGCCCTCCGGCCGCGGATGACCTGCGCCGCATCAAGCAACAACCAGGAGAGACCCTCCAGAAGTACATCCAGCGCTTCAACAACACCCGCCTCAAGATCCCCAAGGTCACGGACGAGGCCATCATCTCCGCGTTCTCTGACGGCGTCCGCGACGTCAAGATGAAGGAATTGCTCGCTATCCACGAGGAGCTCTGCACATCTCAGGAGCTGTTCAACCTGGCGACCAAGTGCGCAAGAGCTGAGGAGGGGCGCCTCTCTCTTCTTGAGTTGCCAGCCGCGGGCGCAGAGGAGAAGAAAGGCAAGGCCAAGGACGTGAAGCGCAAGGAAGCAGCAGTACTAGCAGTGGAGCCCGACACCAAGCGGGGCAGAGATCAGCCCGAGTCATCCAAGAACAACAAACCATTTTGCGCCTTCCACAACCTGAACACCCACAACACCAGCGACTGCCAAGAGCTCAGAGCCATACGAAAAGGATGCTTTGGTCGACGCCCCGAGCGCAGCGACCGGGGCTACGGCCGTGGAGGAGGACGTGGAGGCGGACGCTGGGACGACCGTGGCCCGTGCTAGGAATGGCGCGACAGGCCTCGTGAGGATTGCTGGCAGGACCATCCTCGCGAGGGGGCCTGGAGGGACCAGCCTCATGAGGATCGCCCCCAAGGCTATGCCGGTCTTCCCCCGCTGCCGCCACCAAGGAGGAACGACGACCACCACCAGGACGAGGGGGCCGGGGGCTTCCAGGAGCCGCGCGCAATCGCCTGCATCTTGGGCGGTGCCCAGGCCCCAGCCTCTCGGTGCATCTTCAAACAGTTCGCTCGCGAGGTGAACGCGGTGCTCCCCAAGCTCGAGGCCACGCGCCCGCTCAAGTGGTCCCAATGCGCCATCACTTTCAACTCGGCAGATCAGCTCAAGTGCGCGGCTACTACCGCCGCCCTCCCAATGTTGTGTTCCCCAGTCATCAGCAATGTGCAGGTTACCAAGACCCTCATCGACGGCGGCGCAGGGCTCAACGTCCTGTCCGTCGACACGTTCGACAACCTCCAAGTGCCATATGAGCAGCTCCAGCCTACCAAACCTTTCTCAGGAGTGACCGACGGTTTATCCACACTGATAGGGCAAGTCCGCCTGCCTGTCACCTTTGGAGAACACAAGAACTACCGCACCGAGCTCATCGACTTCGACGTCGCGCACATCCGCCTGCCGTACAGCGCCATCCTCGGGTATCCGGCCCTGGCCAAGTTCATGGCAGTCACCCACCACGGCTACAATGTCCTCAAGATGCCAGGAAGCGTAGGAATCATCACGGTCCCGTGTGAAGGAGAGATGCGATGTGCTCCCTTCAGCGCGCCTTCCAAGCTGCAGTAATCGACGACCCCGACAGCAGAAGCGAAAGCCCTCCGGAGGCCATCCCCAAGAAGAAGCAGCTGCGCCGCGCAGGACCTCAGGAGAATGGCAGCGCGGCAGGAGCCTCATCAGGATCAGCGTCCGTCCCAGGGGCGCCTCCCTCCATCGCATAGGAAGGCGCGCCCGGCGCCCTCCTCGGACAGGGCTCGGGGGCTCTCTTCTGGAGGGCCTCAGACCTTGCCAACCTCACGAGGGAGGCGTTTGGGCACCACTTGGAGGCGTGCTTCGTGGCACGTGTCCCTCAGGAGAGCACAAGGCAAGGAGTGCCCACCACTCAAGAGTTCATCACCAAGACCACTCAGGAACTGCAAGATGCAAGAGCCATGCGCGGCGACAGCCGCTCACGAGGCGCAGCTCCCCATCCTGGCGAGGATGCTGGGCTGTGTGTCTGCATCGACGTCCCCGGGCTCAACAGGGCCGCATCTCAGGAGCGCTTCTGACCATCGCGTGTGGGCCGCTGTGAGGGCCCGCCACACCGCTACGTTCGCATGCCCTTCGGCTTGCCGAGCATGGCGTCGACCTACCAGCGCAACATGCGGCGAGTCCTGGCGGCTCAGGAGGCCAGGTACCACGCCGTCCTGGAGGAAATGGAGACGGTCTTCAGGGAACCTCCTGAGCCCCCAGAGCCTTCCAAGGCTCAGGGCTCCGGTGGCTCATAAGGAGTCATTTCTTCGACGTACGCCTTCAACTACACCAACTCTACTTCGTCTACAGAACCAAGTGACATCTTCCAAGCTCGTTTAGCTAGGAGCGCCCCTCGGGCTGCATTATTCCCAGGCCGCGTGGGTCCGTCCCTGCGGCATGTATCCCTTTTGCTTATGTCTTTAGCTTACCTTGCTGGGGCGCCCCTCGGGCTGCATCATCCCCAAGCCGCTCGGGCCGGACCCAGTGGCATGTATCTTCTTGCATTTAGCTAAGTTGAGTTGCTTTCCATGCTTAACCTGCCCACGGCTATCGCCTGCTCGATCATCGCCTCCCACGGGGCCTTCTCACAGGCACGGCGCTGGTGCATGGGTCTGTCCCTGCCACGTCGATAAATCTGAGCGGTCGAGCTCTGGCTTGCGGCACGCCCCGCGCACGTCACCTCACCAGGCCCTCAGTGCCTTCACTTCATCCAGAGCAACCAGCGGCAGGCTGACAGCTGTAACGGCAAACCATGTTTCTGCTTGTGCCTGTTCGCAGGGATCCCAGGGGAAGGATAGCAGGCGGCACCGCGAGTCTATTTTTCTCTCGTGCAATTCACTTGCGTGTTAAAAGGGGGGCTCCTGAGCATCGCGACTCAGGAGCTCTTACTGGCTCTCCAGCCCTCACCCCCTGGCCTTGACCATGGCATCGCGACCTGGCATACCAGCGGCGGCTGAGCTCGCTCGAGGGCCAGGACCTGAGGACGTAGAGCACTAAGGAGAGCATGGGGGGAGGGAAACTCGTATGGGCCGGCCTGGCTATGCCGCACAAGTTGGCGCGCAGGCCTAGCGCACCATCAGGAATCGCCACGAAACCAACAAGATAAGTCCCGCCCTCGGATCGACTAAATGTTTGGGCCTAATGGTCACTCACCCCTTGCCGCAACCCCGTTGTGGCCACGTCGACTCCCTTTCTCGCCTTACCATGGCTGCTTGAGCGCTAAGGGGGACCTCCTGAGCATCGCGCCTCAGGGGCTCTTACTGGACCTCGGGCCGCACACCTCCTGGCCTTGACCACGGCACGCGACCTGGCATACCAGCGACGGCTATAGCCTGCCTGGGGACCGGGACCTGTCGGCGTAGAGCAACAAGCTATCGCGAGGAAAGAGAGGGGGGACCGAGCCATAACGGGACATGCGTTCACCAAATTCTCATAACAGGGAAGATAGGCACAAAAGACGTTACAGACCCTTACATGCCCCCACGGGGTAATTCATGATTCTTCGCAGGGAACAAAAGCTAAAACTAAGGAGGATCCGATCTACACCCTCCCGTGGCAGACGCCATCATCAACAGTGGGCCACGGGAGGCCGGCGCCAACCCCATCCAGATCAGCGGCGGCGACGGCTGGACGCTGCGGCCCTGCTCCGAGCGCGGCGAGAGCTCGGGGGCACGTAGCTGTCATCGCTCGTCTCCGGAGTCTCATAGAGCTCAGGAGAGCTGCTGGACTCCTAAGGGCTGCTGCTGCTGGAGTAGCCGCGAGCGGGGCGCGCGTCAGCTTGGTGCTCCTCTCCGGGGCAGCACTCCAGGCGGCGGCCCTCAGCATCGAAGACCTTGAAGAAGAGCGTGGAGACGCCGTCGAACTCAAAGTGGATCGCGAGGGCACCCCTCGCGCGGCAAACCCGCGCGATCTCGCCCCAGCCGCGAGTCATGAAGATCTTGCCGGCGGGGACCGCTTCGATCTCTGCTCCGGTCGCCGGAGCGCTGCAGTCGACGTGCTGCAACTAGAGCTCGAGAGGCCCTCTCGGCGGCATCACGTTAGAGAAGAACCGCGGGAAGCGGATCCAGGAGCTTGGAGGCATCGGCGCCCACAGCACCAGCTTGCGCGAGGAGTCCGTGGCATGGATTCCGGGGGCGACGGCGTGCGTCGCTGAGGCACGGCGACCCCGGACGCGGCGTGGGCGGCGCTGCTCGTCGCTCCGTCCACCCAAGCCCTCGGCTCGGGCGTACAAGGGTAGCGGATACCCCGGAGGAGGCCGCTCGCACCAAGGCCTCGTCACCACCTGCATCGCTGCTGCATCACGACGGTGGACCGACCTCTTCTTCGGCGGAAGTGGCCCCGGGTCATCCCGGGGAGCCTTTCCCTTCTCTTCGGCAGAAAACCTTCTGATAGGCGCCATTGTTGTTAGCAGTGGAGTGAGGAGGAAGAAGCAAGCAAGCAAGGAAGAGATGGGCGACGGGGGCTCCGCCCCCTCCCCATTTATAACGAAAGAAGGCCAACCAACGCCTCCCACGATCGCAGGTAATGATGGTTTTCCTTGCATGTCGCAGGGACTTGTCAAGTCGTGCAGTTGCCGAGCAACGTGGGGAAGCGGAGACGCCCACGTCCAATCAACCGCCACGCGTCAACCAAGGCCGCAGGCTTTTGGGGCCGTGGTGCTCCGTACTTGACCCTTGGCTTCGCCGCGAAGCCAAGCCCGAGCGCACCTTGGGCCCGGGGGCTACTGTCGGCGTTCTGGGAACGGGGGTCCCCAGACTTGCCTGCCTGCGGCCCGCGGCGTGGCTAAGCCAGTAGGACGTACGACCCATCTTCATCAACAAGGCATCCAAGACCCTCGCGAGGGGCCAAGCCTCGCGATGCGGACGACGCAAGACCTCCTCAGGAGTGGCCAAGTCAGGCAGACTCACGAGGAGCGGAGATATCAAGGCGGGGCAAACCTCACGAGGCTCTCATGACGTGAGCCATGACGATCGACACCAGGCGGGCGCCAGGCAGGCGCCAGCGCGCGCAGCGTCCTTGTTTCCTCTTTGGTGCTAAGGAGGCCAGCGCAGGCGAGGAGTACCGAGGCATCAGGCAAAGGTTGCTATATCGGTGCAACAAGACCAAGACCAGGAGGACGGCAAGGCGGAGGTCATCGTGGAGCCCAAGACGGCATCGCCACCAGAGCTTTTCGTAGGCGAATACCGCTTTTGTTAGGATAGCTTGTACTGGCTGTCCCCCTTCAAATTTGCCCGCCGTTGTTGGCTCCCTTCCCGCTCAATATTTGGGAAGAGGACCAGGGCCTATATAAGTAGAAGTTAGCCACCACGGTAGGGGCATCTCATCTCAGCTTTATCTGATCTGATGGAGCAGTTCACCTAGCTCTCACCCACCAAGACACCAAGCACAAGAACACCTCAACCTCAGGAGGCTGTTCTTCCCCTTGTACTATTCATCATCAGCCCGAGAGGCAATCCATCCACCACCACACTGGAGTAGGGTATTACACCACAACGGTGGCCCGAACCAGTATAAACCCCGTGTCTTTCTGTGTTGCGAGTTCGTCGAGTTCATCCGCGAATCTTAGCGAGCTATGGCATAGATCGGTAGGAGGGAAAGACTTCGCGCGTACCCTAGTGTTCGAACCTTAAGGGTTTGCCAGAACCCCACATCCGACAGTGCCCATGCGAGCCCTACCAAAACGAGGGCTTGCCAAAATTTTGGCGTTGGATTTGGCCGCCAGGGACTTGCCCACATGTTGATGCAGAACTAAAAGGGTGACCAAATAATTGGCAGGGATCCAGAAAATTGGTTGTGATCCAAACACCTCTCGACCCATCAGTCAACGACCAAAAAATTGGCAGGGCAGCTCTGGGCTCCCATTCAAACAGCCCCATAAAGTGATCACAACTTTGATGAAAGATCACAATAAGACCAACACAAATGTCATTTTTACAAATTCCCGCTGTAGTAGTTTGTCTTCCATTGAACAAAGTTTGTTTGAGTATGCAATAACTTAACTGCTTTTGAAATAATGGGTGTACTTTTACAATGGAAACTACCAATTTGTGTTTATTATCCGAGATGTAGGCGTAGATTATACCTTGCATGTCATTGCGATAACTGGTTGCACTATATTCAAGTGATATTAAACATGAATGTTTGGAAAAAACATAATATGAGAATTAAAACCGAAAATAGATATGATTTGTTGTTTTTGAATATTGCATAGTTGTAACATACTTATTTCAATATAAGTAGCATAATTGCTTTGCCATATGCAACTTAAGAGGAAAAGGTTAGTGGTGATCCTCTATTTAGTTATACATGATCATCTCCTACCTTAAACTACTACCAACATAATTTCAATCATTGATTGTTTCCCTATAAAATATATGTAACAAAATGGACTAAACAAAAAAAAACTCATATCTCAGGTGATGCCAATAGGGTGCGAGCCACATGGAGTGGCTAGAGGTTGTTGCATTGCTATTCTTGCTACCCATTGGGGAGTTGGCATACAAGAGAGGCATAACCGACGCATCCCCCCATAAGCTCGCATGGTCCTATGATTGTGGCGACCACCATGGTGGGTGGAAGCAGAGACAGGGAGAAGTGGAGCTCGAGATCCTGGCGATTGGAAAGGAGCTCACCTACATTGGCGACCGTGGAGAAGCTATGTCACCTACCGTGGCCTCCGGTCTGCAACGGTCGATAACCGCTCCTCAAACCTCATTGTGTTTGTAGTTGTTCGCCCTAGGGCGACCTATTGGACCATCATCCACTGGAAAATCGACGCCGACTCCCTTTATTCAACCCGGTCCAGAGCCCTAATGGGAGGCAATGCAATATGTGCTCGGTGTCCAATATTACTTCCCCTAGTTTCTTATGGAGTTGGAGGTGGCTGGCTAGCTGTCCCAAGTGATTTCGTCCCCAGCCAGGTGTATGTGACCAGAGGTTGCTTTTTTAGACCTACAACCAGTAGTAATCTTATATTTCAACATAGGGTCCTCTTTGCAAAAGTCAGGGACTAGCTTGTTATTTTCTTTCTTTCGAGTCTTGTAAAGAAAGTTTCATTTGGGGTCGTATGTGATAAAAAAAGACAAGAACAAACCTAGCCAACTAGGCCGTGCCTGGCAGGCCGGCCCGTTAGCACGCGTGCCTGGCCCGACACATGGTTAATCGGGCCGTGCCCGACTCGTGGCCCGCCGATGGCCGTGCCTAGGCACGCATGCCAGCACGACACGACCCATTTATTTTTTATTTTTTATTTTTACTAGTAAAAGGGCCTGTGCGTTGCAACGGGTAACAAAACTATATATTGATCACTTATTACATTGTGTGTTTGATGCGTGCAGATTTCGACCGTCTCGACACTCTTGTTGATGTACAATTGTTAAATAATAATCTAACAGTTTATGAGGTATTTTGACATTAACAATTATAATTGTAACGCACATACTACTTACATTATTATGCTTGTGAATGACAAGAGAAAAAAATACATGTCCTTAGCCAAAACAAATGAATTATTATTATTAGGAAAAAAATACATGTAAAAAAAATACATGTCGCTGCATCAGCCGCCCCACACGCACAGCGCGATGGAACCTTATCCCTTCCCATCTCCTTCCCTTGTTTCTTCTCACCCTTCTTCTCCGCAACCATGGGCATCTTCACCTCGCAATCTCGTCACCGGCCACATCTCCCTCCTCCTCCTCCAACCCAGCTTCGCTCCTGGCACGGCACACGGTTACTCCTCCGGCACGCAGCAGCCATCTGTATTGGGTGCCATGCTCATACCTCATCGAGGGGCGGCCGGCAGCAAGATCCGTGATGCTACTTTTGCACTGCTGCTGCGTCGACGGCGCCGTCGTGTGTTCTACCGGGGGAGGGACTGCTGGTGCTTCTAGGAAGCGGCGCCGCAGCTAGAGACGGCAACCGATGATGCGGCAACGGCCGGTGATGCAGCGACGACGTCTTGACGGTGTGGCAACGGCCGAGGATCCAGCGAAGGCAGGTCAGGGCGGCTTGCTTTCAATCCCACGTACGATTTTCCTTTTATTCTTTCAATCCCTATCCGATCTCTTCCCTTGATTTATATATAACTTCCCCCATGATCTCCGTCATGTCCGTCCTCCTTGTAGCTTCGTTTCGGCTTTCTCTTCCAATTCCATTGGGCACAAATCTTATTTTTCCTTCAGGTCAATATTGATTCTTGAGGCGGCTTAGTGACTTCAGATTATAGGCGTTAATAAATTGGTGGAACAGGAGCGATGTGGTACTATTTATTAATACTGATAAGCAAATAGATCCTTTCTTTCGCATGCGAGGCGGGACTAATGGAAATCAACGGAAACAAAAGGTGCACAACTGGCCCAGCTCGGCCCACGCACGAAAGTCAAAACTGCAACCCATGCGGGGATATGTGGGGGATGAACGTGAAGGACGGACTAAGATTAATACCACCTCAGATAGAAAAAAATAGATGAGGCGAACGGACGGACGAAATTACGGTGGTAAGAAGTGATAGCCGCTTTATTTTATTATTATTAGGTAAAGATAAAGATAAAGATAGGTCAATAGGCAGCCCAATAGGCTGAATCATAGGTGGGCCGACAGCTAAACATGCGCCGGCCCGTTTAATAGTAGCGTTGTGCCTGGGCCAGGGAGGACAGCACGCATGCCGGCCCGACACGCTGTGTAGTTAGCATGCCGTGCCTGGCTTGTATAATCCAGGCCGGGCCGTGCCGTGCCGGGCCAGCCCATCTGGCCAGGTTTGGACAAAGAACACCCACCGACCCGATGCCGACTAGAACGAGGGAAAAACTGAACCGAAACGAAACTCCGCTGATGCAGGACTACCCTTCCCTCCTCCCGCACGGCTCTCCTCCCTCGCCCCGGCGCCTCCACTCCGGCAACCCGCCCTACCCGCCGCCATGCCGACGCCGACGCCGACCGCCGGAACGCGGCCCGAAAACCCAATCCCCACCGCGCGCGCCCACGCCGCCGGCTCACGCGCCTCGGCCGGGGTCCGCTCCGTCGCCCGCCTTGACGGCCCGACCGGGCCCACCACGCGCCGCCTCGGGCGCGCCCGTATCCTGGTCGGTGCGGGCGGGGGCCTATATAAGCCCCTGGACGCGCGCCCGCCCGCGCCCAGGCGCTTCCCCTATTGCGATCGAGCCAGTTGCTGCGGTTATGCGAAGAGGCGGTGCGGTTCCCCAGAAGCGCCGAGATCGGAGGTTTTCGTTGGCGGCTTTCCCCGCTGGCATTGGCTGCCGGAGGTCCCTGAATCGGCGAACGACTCGAGCGATTGTCGTAGGTAAATTTCTTCTGCGTTTCTCGTGCTTGATCATGTCGATTCTTCATTGCTGTTCATGAGTTTGGGATTGTTCTTATCGAATTGGCGCCTCGATGCTTGCAAATTCCGGTGTAAAAATAGCATAACAAGAGATCTCGAGTTGGCTCGAGACTAAACGAATCTAAAAAAATAGCTAAACTAAACTAATCTGTTATACGCCGATATAATCTTCAATCTAAATTAAGGAAACGTTGAAAGAATCATATCTTCCAGCACTTGATTGATCTGTTCTTTGCCGAAATTAATCCGAATAACCAATTAGACTTGCGATCTGTAGAACAATCACAACAAATTTGGTACCTGTGGTATGTCAAGAAATCTAAAAAACAAAAATTGATTCCATCTGAATTTTCTTTCTGATTCCACATACTTGCTGCTATAATTTATGAATTAGGTGGTTCACTTTTCCGTTGCAAACCAAATTGTTTAGATTTGAAGAAAGAACACTGTAATCTGCATCTAATCTGATATTGTTTAACAAGAAATTGGAGTTGGCTTGAGACCAAACGAATCTGAGAATACCTAGACTAAACTAATCTGTCGATTATAATCTTCAATCTTAATTTAGGAAAACTGTGAAAGCTTATCTCTAGCAGTTGATTAATCTATTCATTGTCAAAATTAATCCGATAGTCAATTTGAGTTGAGATCTGTAAAATAATCACAACAAATTGGTACCTGTGGTATGTCAAGAAATCTAAAACGTTTGTGAAAACCTATGATTAAGATACTTAGAAACAACAAAAATTTATTCCATCTAAATCTATCATGATATGTTTCTGTAGCTAGCTCTAGTTAATGTTCAGTGCTTATTATGAATTTGATTTCGTACTGAATGCTTAGGATCTTCCATTGAGTTATATAAATACTTATAGCAATTTAAAAAATGCAGCATAGCCCAGCTTTGTACCTATTGGTTGACAACGTTGTCGGAAATTTAAACTGCTACTAGAACAAAATACAAGTTGATGACTAAGAATGCTGATTGAAAATCTACTTGTTGCTTCCTTTTCTATGGCATAATCATAGTAAGATGGTCTTACTGTAGCATAGCCCAGCTTTGTACCAATTGGATGATAAAGTTGTCGGAAATTTAAACTGCTAGAACAAAATACAAGTAGATGACTAAGAATGCTGATTGACATTGTATGCTTGCAAATTTCCATATATTGTGTACTGTTCTCGTAGCTTACTAACCTGCTCGTTCTTAATGATTTTTTGGTTCATACTGTACTCACATCTTGTTTTTGAAGGTATTTTGGTTATTAAATGGCTATTATTGAAGCATTGGATAGAACACCGGCTTCTGTTACTGGGTCTTCTCCTGCAGTCAGTCCAGAAAACTTCATCAAATGTATGAGGAAGTTTTATCGGCACTGGAAGGAGGATGAGACTGAGATATGGGGATCTTCGTGTGCAATTGCTGTTGCTACTCCTCCACCCTCTGAAGACATTCGATATCAGAAATCATTAGCCTTGAGCACGTGGTTTTTTGGTCATCAGTTCCTAGAAACTATAATGGTCTTTCTCAGTAGGCAGATTCATTTCCTGTGCAGCCAGAAGGACAGTGATGTGCTTAAACCTTCGAAGATGCTTGTTTCTAAAGAAGCCGGTGTTGATATCGTGTTGCATATACTGAAAAAGGGCGATGATGGATCTGCCTTAATGGATGAGATCATACGTGCTGTATGTGCGCATTCTGAATCAAACAATGTTGTTATTGGTCACTTAGCAAGAGAGAAGCCTGAAGGCAAGTTTCTTGAAGCATGGTCTGAAAAGCTGCACAGATCGAGGTTAAAGCTTTTTGATGTGTCAAGTGGCATCTCTGAACTTCTTGCTGTGAAAGATGCCACCGAGATTATGTATGTGAAGAAGGCTGCATTTTTGGCTGCTTCGGTTATGCGGAAGTATGTAGTTTCTAAGGTGGAGAAGATCATAGAGGATGAAAAGAAGATAGCACATTCAAAGCTGATGGTTCTGACAGAGAAGATACTACTTTCCCCAATAAATGTAGATGTTAAACTGAAGGCAGATAATGTTGACATATGCTACCCACCTGTTTTTCAAAGTGGAGGCAAGTATGACCTTAGGCCATCTGCTTCTAGCAACGATGATGATCTGCACTATGATTCTGGAAGCGTCATCATCTGTGCTCTGGGAGCCAAGTACAGTGGCTACTGCTCAAATGTCGCAAGAACCTTCCTGATTGATTGTAATGCAGAAAAATGCAATGCATATAAAGTCCTCCGTCAGGCGCATGATGCTGCTATTGCTGCTTTGACACCAGGTAGCAAGTGTTGTTCCAGTTATCAGGCTGCAGTTACTGTGATCAGGGACCAAGCTCCTGAACTTCTTCCTTTCCTTACCAAGTCAGCTGGAACAGGAATTGGCATCGAGTTCCGTGAATCTTGGCTGTCCTTGAGTGAGAAAAATGGCCGGACGCTAAAGGAAGGGATGATTTTCAATGTTTCACTTGGGTTTCAAAACCTTATAGACAAGACCAACAATGAGAAGACCAAGGAATTCTCCCTATGGCTGGCTGACACTGTTCTGGTCTGCAAGGAAAATCCAAAAGTCTTGACATCTTTTATCTCCAAGGCTGACAGCGATGCCTTCTACTTATTTGATGAGGAAAATGCAGGATTACCTGCTGTGAAACAAGCTCCGAAAGCAAACGTTATGGTCCCGGTTAAACCAGTGCTAAATCCATTGAGAGAAAATCTGCGATCCCATAGCAGGACACCTAAGGAGGAACTTAGGAAACAGCTTCAGTCAGAAATCTTAAAGAAGAAAACAAGTGAGGCAGCAGTGAGAAGTGACGTTGCTGATCATAAGTTGTTGGAGGGGCTTGGTCGTTCCAGAGCTATGGATGAACTGGTTGCATATAAGAATGCAAATGATGTGCCTGTTTCCAATCGACTGGACATTATTCAGGTGGACAAACAGAATGAGGCTATCCTGTTACCAATATATGGAGTTACTGTTCCCTTTCATGTTTGTACCATAAAAAAAGCAGAAATTCGTGGGGAAAGCAGCAGTGGAGTTTATGTCAGCATTACATTTAATGTCCCTGGCACTGCTTCTGGTCTTCAAGATCCCCGCTTGCAGAACCTTATTTTTTTGAAAGCAGTCACCTTCCTCTCAAAAAACAGAAGTCATGCTGAAGAGGTTATTAAATCGGTGAAGACTGTTCAAAAAGGAGTCACCGAAAGAGCTAGGAGAGCGAGCTTGGTTAGTCAGGAAAGGCTTCAACTATGTGACGGAATGAGCAGGGATAGGATTCAGTTTCCTGATTTGTGGATACGGCCATCGTTTGGTGGCCGTGGGCGGAAGGTCGCTGGAACTTTGGTGGCCCATGTCAATGGTTTTCAATATTCTGCATCGAAAACTGAAAAGGTGGATATTATGTTCAGCAACATAAAACATGCCTTCTTCCAGCCAGCTGAGAGAGACATGATAACGCTGCTCCACTTCCATCTGTACAATGAAATCATGGTGGGCAACAAGAAGACTAGAGATGTGCAGTTCTACACTGAAGTGATGGATGTTGTGGACGCGGTTGGTCTTAAGCGCCATTCAGCACGGGACCCTGATGAGATTGAGGAAGAGCAGCGTGATAGGGCACGAAGGAAGAAAATAAATGGACAGTTTGAGCTGTTTGTGAAAAGGGTTGTTTCCGTTTGGTCGCAGCCAAGATTTCAGCAGCTCGGCTTACATTTTGAAAGGCCATCACAGAAGCTTGGCTTCAATGGAGTCCATGGCAGAACAACTTGTTTTATAGTTCCTACTCCTAGTTGCCTGGTACAGCTTGTTGAGTCACCGTTTCTTGTGACTTCGTTGAGGGAGGTCGAGATAGTATGCTTGGAAAGGGTGGCCCTGGGGCAGAAATCCTTCGACATGGTGTTTGTATTTCAAGATTTAAAGCGAGATGTTGTCCGCATAGAGGTCATTCCAATGGCATCTCTTGACAAGATCAAAGATTGGCTTAATGACAGCAACTTGAAGTACTATGAATCAAAGCTGAACCTCAACTGGCGAATGGTCCTCAAGAAGCTCGACGAGCCAGGTTGTGACACAAATGACAGGTGGGAATTCTTGAATCCAGATGCTACTGACTCAGATTCAGAGGATTCTGAGACAGACGATGACAAGTACGAACCTTCTGAAGCGGAGTCAGCCTCTGATTCGGATGATGAAGACAGCGACAGCGAATCAGTGGTGGATTCTGGCGAGGATGAGGCTATCTCGGCTGGCTCAGATGACGACGACGACGACGACGACGCTGCCGAGTCATGGGACGAGATGGAGCGCAAGGCGAGGGATGCCGACATGGAGATGGGCAGCGAATCCGACAGCGAAGACGAGAGGCAGCGGCGGAGGGAGAAAGCAAAACGGCAGTTGAATCCCCAGCAGTCCAAGGGTGTTCCCCAGAAGAGGCAGCGTGTCAACTGAAGGCTAGATTTCGGTTCCTCCTAGCAGTAGTAGTAGTTTCGATTTCACTGCGAGTTTTTATCCATGCCCTTTTGGCGTCTGTCGTCTCCAGTAGTGGTGTTGACTTATTGCTATATACTTCCAGCTAGCGGTTTTGCATATTTCGAAGACTAAAGTTCTAAATATATGCCCCTATCATTTCTAACACGTCATGTTTTCTGCTTGCTGGTTTTCACTTGAGCACACTACTTTTTCTCATTGTTCGTGACACAGTTGAAACTTACTCCTATTTTCGTGACTTTTTGCTGCCAGCATCAGAGTAAAATTCATATGCATGCATCACAATGTCAGCCACGTACTTTCTGCTGCCAGCATCAGAGTAAAATTCATATGCATGCATCACAATGTCAGCCACGTTTGAGCAAGGCCAATTAACTCTTTATCCTACTGCTTATTTGTTTTTGCAGAGAGAACAAAAACAATTCTTCACTCCAAGTACCTCTGTACAATGATGTCTGTTGTTGTCAAGCCTTCATAAAGATGATGCTCATTTTTTTTTGATAAAAGATCTCCTTTATTCAATCAAAACTGCATTGTTTACAAGGAAGGGTAACATCACCTCTGAAGGCGAATCCATCCAGATACTAGGAGGAGAGAATTTAGCCAACTTGGCAGTTCATGGGCCACCTGATTACTATCTCCATTACAGAATCAAACAAAACGTCATTAAAATCGTAAGACATGTAATAACAATCATCGAGAATGGCACTTGCCACTGGGCTGGAACCTCCCTCCTTCAGAGCATTGACAACCTCTTCGTTATCGGAGACCATCTCCATTTTGCTACATCCCACAGTTTGTGCCAAATTTAGCCCAAATCTCACGGCAGTTGCTTCAGCAGAAAACGAGTCATAACAAAAGTTCAGTCTTTCATTCGCTGCGGCAAGAATTTACCATTGTGATCCCGTAGAACAGCACCAACCTTACCATTAAGCCTTCATAAAGATGATGCTCATTTGGTTACACTCTTGAGAAGAGACAGCTCTCTGTTTGAACAACTGTCTGGCCTTAGAACAACTTCCACAAAAGTGAAGTTTTTTGTTTTGGCCAATCTGTTGATAAACAGTCATTATAAAGATATTTTTACTTGCAAAGTTGCCATTCTTCCGCTCACTTATTTAGGGATCCCAGTAAATTCTACTAGGATCCTCAGCAAGTACTGTAAGAGTAGAGGAAACAGTTGAGAAAAAAATTAGAGCGCTGGCAGGGGGAAATGGTTTCCATTGGATCTTGTTCTTTTCAATGCATGTCTCAGTTCTATCCCCTTATATATGTTATATCCTTTTATTGTGTTCTAGCGAATCTGTTTACCTGCAACGGGCACATTGATGTCAGTTGCATACCATCTGCAAGCAAAGCATCGGTTTAATCCTTAACCACCTAAAAAAATATTCACATACAAAATAGCTACATATTTCTTGATTTTCTGTTCATATTCTTTGTCGACAATTTATATTTTAGTTAGAAGTGTTCAGAACCAGTTCCGGCCAATCAAGGTCAGCGCATGGGTCTGGGAAGCTCTTCGCTATCAGGCAAGCTCTCCGCAAAAAGAAGTGCTCGCTCGAGGAGGACGTCGTTGCCCATGTAACCGGCGACTTCCTCAAGGTAATGTGTTGTTTCGTTCTTATCTTCTGCACATTCAGCCTTGATACCATAGTCCACTGCAAAATTTGAACTTCGCCAAGGCAAAATTGGACTGCCTTATTGCCTGCTGTTAGATTCAAGATCCTGTACATGTGGAAAATGTGGTCTTGATTGGTTTATCTTCGAAGGTGATAAATGATCCCATGATTCTTACCTGGCACTCTTTTGGTACTCTGTTTATTTCGAAATTCGTTCGTAGCTGTGCTGTCAGTTACAATGGTTTTCCTCCCGCATTGTGGTAAAATGCCAAGGAGATCTATGGATTTAAATATTCACTGATATAAAAATAAGTTACTGTTGATGCTTTTGTGAGTACTTTGTTCTTTCTCCCAAGAGAACCATAAAAAATGCCTCTCTCTGTTGCATGCTGTTAACTCGTGAAATTTCTAATGCAGTATTGAATCCCTTTATAGGCAAATGATATGTGTAATGCTACTCCACTATTCTAGTTCTGAAGGGAAGTGATCAACAAATAGTTCTTTACCTGCTCTGCCTCGTAGAAGCATGTATATTCAAGCTCAACCTTATTCTGCCCTATTTTGGTCTTTCACCTACTGTTTGCAACCATTAATTAAACAGCTCTGCATGATTGGTATGGCTTGATTCTCAGTTTGCTTTGCGCGTCTCTCTCTGTAGGGAGATATATGCATTCTTGAAGTTGTCATACTTGTGTGAGTTCAGTCCTTGAATCTGTACTTAATATTTGTTGTATGTAGATGTGCTACTCAAGTTGATATAAGGCTCTCCCTACAATAGTGTGTTTAGATCTTCGCTGTCACTGTCTAGCAGTTTTCATTTGCTCTTCCAGTGATCTCTGTTTTGGCCTATTAAAGTATAGTTGTGTAATGGTGTCTGATTTTATCCATGTGCTAACACTTCACAGTTTTTGCTATGCAACTCTTTCTGCTATGTCATCTCCAATTCTGTTTTGCCTATAGGCTTGACTGAATTACACTTTGTTCCCTAAGAAATGGTGTACTGTTTTGAGTGGCGCGAATTCAAATTTAATTCCTACTCCCTTTGATCTGTTTGATCATGGGCAAGTTTCATGCAGAGAAAATATATTTTACATGGCACTTCTCTTTTTGAATTTACCCTCAATTCTCTTACATCTGTTTTTCTTTTGTGTATATGTGCAGTATGCTTAGTTATTTTTATTGCACGCATTTAAACAAAATCCAGTGAAAGGTTCTGTGGTAATTACTTTTATTTGTTTCTGCAGACACTTGCCTAATTAAGCAGCCAATGTTAGTTTCTTTCTACAATCTTATGCGCAGTTCTAATTTTGTCACGCTACTCATCAGGTTAAATGAAGCAAACATGTAGTTGTACGCTGTTCACATCGTTACCATGCTATAGCTTTAATTCGAGGCAACACAGTATACAAAAACAATTGACATATGCTCAGCTGGACATATTCTTGTTGACTTGCTTCTTGGGAAAGTTGGCTTCTGTTTATTACTTTTATGTCTGATTTCCTTTTCCGGTTTCTGGTTGCAGTTAGAGTTTGTTGCTTAGTGCTGCTGGACAGTTTAAAGGCTCTGATTTTTTGTTTATGTGCTTCAACCAGGCAATTAAAGATGCAAACATTCAGGAGTCAGGAGAATGTTGAGGCGCAAGGGAAGTGAAGGCGACATGGTGGTTGGTGGAGGAGGTGGCACGACGCTTGCTGAGGTCGCGACGGTGGCGTCATCTAGGGAGGAAGTGAAAGAAGAGGAATGGGGTGTCATTGGGTGGGACCACGCCACCTGTGCCTTGGGTTTTGGGCCATTTGGCATGGTGACACCACTCTAATCTCCATGACTGGAATCGTCAGGGCCATATCCAAGCTCTAGGCAAGCTCCCGTCTCCCTTCTTCAGGTCTGAATCGTCTCTCCCTTGCTAGGTTCATTTTTGTGCCTCCATTTTGTTCTTTCATTCCAACTGTCATGGTTTTTATTTATATTTACGTTGCTAAAGATTTTTAAATTATACGTGCGGTCCCGATAGCCATTGCTTGCAATCTGCTTTCTACCTTAATTTGACTATCAAGTACATATACCTATAACCTGTCCTTTATTGTTTTAACTTTATTACTTGAATTCTGGAATGCAGGTCTCCTACCTAATGAAGACATTGGAGAATTCTGATGCATCAGTACTGATATGAAAATATATTGAACAGATTGAATGCCAGAATCTATAAGCTTTCTTCTTGAATATGTTTTCCCATTAATTCTCAATGCCACACTTATCTGCCATGCGTTCTCAGATTCACATTCTCTCTTTTCTTTTGAAGCACTTTCCCATCTCATAGCTCAAATGAGATATCAGTAAACCTAGTATCACTTAAATCATTGTGTTGTTCTCCTGCAAGTTCCTGCCGATTACTACTACATGTCTATGATTTAAATATTGTAAATCTGGTTTATGTATAGTCAGCAAAGGACTTGGGCATATCTTCTATCAGTTGCACAAACTTTTCGGCTAGGGGCAAACCGTACGTATATAAGGTTTCCGCCGTCCTTTGTTTTTTCTTCGAATCAGTGCAACCCGATGATTAAAGCTTGGTGTACGTGATTCATGCTGGTGCTGGATCTCAAATGTTCTAACTCCACATGCTTATTCGGTTTATTGACAATTAGGGCGAAACCGACTATGTCATGGTCGAAGACAACAACCAGAATGTTTCCATTTTTTTTCTTTACCTACTACTCCTATTTAAGTATATGATTCATGTGTTGATGCGAAAGTGTTGTTCAGATCCCGAGCTCATGAGAGTCGTAGCTGTGTTTCGATAAGTAATTGTTTCATTAGGCCCTATTCTGTTACACAGGGATCGATCGGGGATGTATGGGAGACGCCATTCCACTGGAGTGCGGCGTGACCTAGGAATTCCGAGTTTGTTTCCTCTTCCTTTTTTTGGCAGTTCGAGGTTTTTTTTTGAATTGCCTAGCCCGTAGGACCCCGACTTCTTTACGCGCTCGGCTTCCCAGTCGGATTGAAAACGAAGCCCAGAAGCGGCCCCGAATTTTCTGCCGTTATATAAATACATGCATGCACAGCGTCAGATTATACTATTGTTTTCGCCCGACGACGATCCGGCATGCGAATCACTAGCTCCGTGTCAAGAAGCAGCTTTTCTTTCAGGGGCGTTTCAAGAAGCAGCTAGCTGCTGCGTGTGACGATGCCCACGGCTAAGAGATCCAGGGCGAGGGCGAGGGCGAAGGCTGCCAAGGCCAAGGCCGCGGAAGCAGCCAAGACGGCCAGGGCGAGCGCCTATCAGGCCACGAGGGCAGCTGACGCGGAGGCTGAAGAAGCTGCCATGGCCGCCTTGGAAGCCGCCGAGACGGCCAGAATCAGGGCTGAAGGAGCTGCCGCCAAGGCGAGAGAAGCCGCGGGCGAGACGAGTCGGCCAGAGGAGGAGGAGGAGACGGAGTGGGCGCAGTGAGAGGAAGAGCTGTTCGCCTCCAAGTTCCGTCGTTACTGGGACACATTCTACGCCTTCCGCGGCGTCCGTCGCTCCCGTACCTTCCTTCAAACCAGTGAGTGAGAGCTTGCTCTTCCCTGCCTCCATTCCACAATTTGTCTATAGCTTTTCACAAAGTTTGTATTTAAAAAAAAAAATCTATAGACACTACATTACGGAACAAGGATAGTATATTTTTCGAAAATATCTTATTTCATTCTTTCATTAACTTGGTATTAATGGATCAATGCAGCGTCTATCCCCGCCATGCGTTACACGTACCCTGCCCCTGATAACAGCCCCAAGGCCATGGAGACTCTATAATGTCGGTCAAGATCGCGGCAATCAAAGAGTGCTTACGCTGGCCACTGCAAGTGTTTGGTCTCGTTGCTGCACGCGACAACTTGGATCACATGCGCAACATTATTTTTCACCGTTCGAGAAATAACTGCCAAACCATCACCGAAGAGGTTTGTATGTTCTTACCCCTCCGTTTTCCTTTCCAAGTTGCTTCTCTGTCAATTGTTTGCTCTCATATATATGGAATACATTAGGTTGGTTGTTGCACTATATCCACTTGATGCAGCCTTACTATTGATGTAATAGAGCATAATTACGAGCTTTGCTACATCAACGGACAATTACGGGCTGGTTACGGGGCGAGG
Source organism: Triticum aestivum (assembly GCF_018294505.1). Classification (NCBI taxonomy): domain Eukaryota; kingdom Viridiplantae; phylum Streptophyta; class Magnoliopsida; order Poales; family Poaceae; genus Triticum; species Triticum aestivum. The sequence continues at coordinate 142,890,174 of NC_057814.1, forward strand.
TTGAGTTGTCAAACTGTTATTGGATTAAAGAGGGAGGAAGGGCCCC